>NC_060161.1:31673906-31679243 GCF_021292245.1 Micropterus dolomieu | reverse complement strand
GTAAATATGACAGGAGTGATCTGAGGAGGGACGAGTCTCTCTGTGAACAGCTGCAGACAGACAGAAGACAGAAAAAAAAAATCTCCTTAAGACATGTCTTTTTTCAGTGCTTTATGTATGTTACTTTTTACCACATATTTTTTTGTTTTATTGAAGACAGATTATTGTTATGTTGTGCTTTTTTGTGTGTATTATGACTTTAAATTATGCCTAAAATATTTAGATTGCTGCACTAAAACTGTGTATAGGCTTGTTGTGTTAACACAATAGTGCCTATGCAATGTTTCCCTAAAAACAATACTGTTTTTGAAACCCTGTTAGGTCTCACCTCTTACAGCCAGCCGGCTCTGAGGTGACTCTCCAAAGTCAGAGATGCAGCACTTGTAAAGTCCTTCGTTAGATTTAGAAACACTCTGGATCACCATCTCTCCTGTGGAGCCTGAGCCAATAAAGATGGCATCTTTATAGAAATCAGCTATGTGAGCAGAGGAGGTCATTTTACTTCTACAGCGCAGAGTCACTTCATCTCCCTCCATCACAGGTACAGGAGGACTCTCCAGGATCACAGCTCCAGCTACACACAAAGAATTTCATACACATTTTTAGAAGTAGGTTAAATATAACATTTTGCTGATGTGCCATTTAAAACTGTGGCACAGTGGTGAAGCATAAGCATAGAACCCACTATTAAAAAAACGACTATTAGAAAATTCTTTACAGACAAAAGAGCAACAATAAATAAACATACAAACTCACACTTGTAACCTGGATTGAGCTGAGTCACATACAAAAGTATTCTTTTTTTCCTGCTGCATACTTTATAAATTTATTTGCAATTATTTATTTATAATGACAATGTTTTCAGGGTAATTTAAAAAACAATGCCAATGTTTTTGTTTGTTTTACAATTTGTGTATACTTAAAATTATTGCTAATCATTTTTTGCAACACTCCCATCAGCTTCCCTCCCCTCATATAAATGTGTTATCACTGTGTCTGTTACCAGTGACAGTGATGTTGACGGCGTTGCTTCTCTCTTCTCCAGTCTCGCACCAGTATTCTCCGCTGTCTGTTGGATACGCCGGTTTGATGGCACAGACGGATGCTGTTGATGTCAACCAGGTACTGACACACTCGCTGACTTTTCCCTTTATCTTCCTCATGACGGTCAATCCAGTTGTGTTTTTAAAACCCTCGCAGTTAAAAGACATGGATTTGTATTCAAAGAGCTGCAGACTGGTTGAAACAATCTGAGGAAAAGCTGCATGTAAGACAGAAATACAGATCGTTTTTGTTAAAGTATTTAAAAATATTAACACGACAATTTAATTGGGAGATGGACAAAATAGATATTCTGACTTTAGGTGCTAAAAAAGATGAGCTACAGTGATAAAGTTATTTAGAAATCAAGAATATGTATCATTATAGACAAATGACTATAGCTGATTCTTACCACTTTCCTGAGCATATTTAAGGTGAACTTGTGCAACCAGCAGCATCAATACGTTCACTGAAGAGACGAAAGAAGGCAGTGGAGTATCAGACGTGTTTTATTTGTAGTAAACATAATAAATATTCATTCTACTAGCAATGGTAATGTCACATCTATCATCAATGTTATATGAGACAAACTCAGTACTCACACAGTCGTATGTAGAGAGCTGTGACCTCCATGTTGTCTTCCTGTTGTCTGTCTTAACATCAGACTGAAGGACGGCTAAAGTGTAATGTAGGTGAGAAAGAACCTCCTCTTCCTGTGTAGCTAATAGGTGACGTTGACCCAAAAGTAAGCTTCTGCTGAAGCCGTTTCACATAGAGGGCCTCTGTGTTCATATCTGATCTTAAGTCTCTGACCCCTAGTTATACTTGATAAAGTACCCACATGTAGTATAATCCCAAACAACTTTGTGTTGAATCAGACTTCCACAGACTTACAGATGGTGAAACCAGTGTGTTCCTGTAAAGAGTTATGATTAATATACACATACTGTTTATTATTACAAGTGTTGGTACCTGGCTGCACAGAGTTGGTACCATTCAGTAGCATCAGTGAGGTCCAGCATTTCTGTTGGGTGATCAGGTCCGGCTCAAAGTAGTTCTCATCCCAAAAGTGTTGGGTGGGGATGAGGTCAGGGCTCTGCAGGCCAGTCAAGTTCTTCCACACCAAACTGTACCTGACTTTGTGCACAGGGGCACTGTGATGCTTAAACAAGAGAAGACTAAACCCAAACTGTCTAAAATATTATTGTGTGATGTGTTTTCCTTAATTGGCTCTAAGGTGCCCAGACCAGGAAAAACAGATCACAATACAGTACATACAGTACATAATACAGGATCTACAGAGTGTCCATATAGTTCTTAGTTCATGTAGTGTATTACATTAGAAAGTCCATGTTATTTATAGAACCAAATTCAAACAACTAAATGTGCAAAGGCATAAAAAGCTTTCAAATTACTTTTTTTATTCCATGAAAAGGAAAGTAATAAAAGCTGAACTAATTCAATTAAGATCAAATAAAGAGACACTTTTAATTGATAGTTTTTGGAGTTATATTGTATTGTATTGTGTTACTGTATATATAACGCACGCTCTATTGCAGCTATAAAAAGAGTCCACAAAAATAAGCAGTTTTATAGCTTTTTATTTACCTCACCGATAAAATATTCTCACTGCAAAATATTTTGCTGATACTACCCACAATAATCCTTTGGCCCACTCATATGCCTGTGTACGTTTTAAGACTATACACGAGTATTAGATAGGCCCTTTCTATTTTTAGTTTTCTGATTTACTCTTAAGCCTCTACCAACACGTACAACCACATTCTAAAATTTGCAATCAAACCAATTTCCCAGTTAACTACAGAGTTTAATTTTGAAGGTTTTTTTTGCATTAAGTTGCAATTTTTATGTGTGCCCTCTGCTCAATAGCAATATAACGGCAGTAATATATATTATGTAGCAGACGGCCCCTGGTTGTGGGACTAAATGTGTTGTGAGGTAACGTAAAAGTAGTTCCAAAAAACAAATCTCACTGTGACCCTTTGAAGGTTCTGCACTATACTAAATTATTTAATAATGATGCATATTTATGAAAGTTCACCCAGAAAATGAGGCATCAAGAGGTCGGAGCTATAAAAGTTCCTAAATGATATGATATGTCTAATATAATATAATGTTGTCTGTGACCCTGGGGTTTTTTCAAGTCTGAGAAAAATATCTCTTAAGGTGTCATCAGGCTTAATATTAGGGTTGGGCTTGAGACTTGAGCAGGAAGCCTGTGTTACATATTTGAACAGTGTGTGAAAGACATGAGCATGTAACAGGCACCTAATGATGGTCTAGTAAAAGTTACTTTTGAGTTGCATCATGGGAAATGTAGGATCCAGGATTCTTGACACATGACATATGCTGGGGACTAAAAGGCATGTCTTGGCCCATTGCATTTTTAAATAGATGTCTTGTAAGTCTAACTTTATGTTAGCGTAATACTACAGCGAGTTCCCTTTAACAGTTGTTGGAACTCATGCTAAAAGAATTTATTGTGATTTTTAGATAACAAACTTAAAATCAAAATACTGCTTGATATAAAAGGCCGTAGTGTGAAGTGTGACATTTTGTTTCTGTACCATCATTCTCTGCAGTTTTATTCTTATTACATTAATGGTTTTATAAGTTCATGTGATGTTATTACCAGCTGTCACACAGTAGCTGCAGGTCTGAATGAATCAGCATGTTGTTGGAACCACAGTGAGTCTATTTAAAAGCTGCAGCAGCTCCGTTCTCATAAACAGCGTTTTCAGACGTGTGCAAAGGCAGAGCAGATAGAACAATGTGGTTTAACTGTCACACTCCACAAACCGCTCGCTCTTTAAAATAAGACTCCGATACTGTGAGACTGATGAAGACCTCAGGTGAAGGTTGATGATAATGTCAGTCCATTTTTAGAAATGCCACACAGTTGTAGAGTCAGACTAGCTCATTTTTAAAATCAAGTTTCATTTTTTATCATGTGTACATACAACACTCTGACTAATGTTATCAAAAGTGTATATGAAAAAATAAAATGTTTTAGTCAAAATATTACAGACAACACAATGTAAACAGCTACTTGTCACTCTCATAACCTGCTCCATCACAAAGCAAAGCTCTCCTTCAGTCAGATGTCTCTGCTCTCTGTGATCTGGAGGACACACAGGATTGAAAATTATAAAATAACATAAGTTTGATTTTATCTAACATAAATATTTATGTAATCAATGTAAACCTTTTTTGTTATTTTTCATATAAAGTACAAGAACTACTCGGTTTCACACTGTACTGTCGTCAATAGACTGTACCAGTGCACATCACCGTGTTTAAACACAGTCAGTCTTGTAATTGTTCTTGAAACTGTGCATTTTTCTTTTCCTGCTATTGTAGTTAGTGTGGTAGTGTAGTGTGTTAATCTTGGTCCAAGTCTGAAAGACTATCTGTACATTGGTGGCTTATGTACATTTTTTTCTATGTTATGTCTTTATACTGCAATTATTCAGGCATGTATGTTATATAAATGTTGTGAGGTGAGTTCTTGTAATTATCTGGTCGACTAGGGGGCCACAAGAGGCGGTCTATAAAGTGTGATGAGTAGATGAGCACTAGAGACCAGTATTACTGTCATTCTTACCTAATCAATCGTATAGTAGAAGGCATATTCTGTTGTACTTTGGTTGGTACCTTCTGATGGCGTGTCGATGACGGGCGTCACTGTGCAGCTGGATGCGCCCGGTTCTGCTTTGGAAACAAGTGAAATGCCTCAGCTTGTTGGCAGACAGATTCTTTCATTCAATTATTTTCTATCTCAGTGGATACAACATTAGTTTCACAGTAGAGGAGATCAGTAACAATCAGTTGGCCTTTCTTGTACACTGGGGGTGGGGCTGTGGTTTGTGATTCACTGATTCTGCTACAGGGCCCTGTCTTTTTCTGGGATTTAGCTTTTTAGTTTTGAACTGTTTCACAAAGTTAATTAGTTTACATGCAGCATTATGTGTGCGCATAAAGTATATTACCTGTGCAAATCATGTTTGCTGTGATGCAAGAATAATTGGCTTCTACACTCGTCAGTCCAGACACTGAAAGAAACACAGAATAAACAGAAACAAAACGAGCGGTTATTCTGTATTACATTTGGATGTAAAACTTGTTTAAACACAATAGTCAGAGAAGTATTTACACAAATGCCTGAAGTGACTGAATTTCCTTTTATCAAGTGACACATTAAGTCTTACATTAAATTACAAAAGAAACATAAGTGGACCATCATTAGGTGCCTGACAATCATTTTCTGTCCCATAA
>NC_060161.1:31670498-31673886 GCF_021292245.1 Micropterus dolomieu | reverse complement strand
GGCGTCACTGTGCAGCTGGATGCGCCCGGTTCTGCTTTGGAAACAAGTGAAATGCCTCAGCTTGTTGGCAGACAGATTCTTTCATTCAATTATTTTCTATCTCAGTGGATACAACATTAGTTTCACAGTAGAGGAGATCAGTAACAATCAGTTGGCCTTTCTTGTACACTGGGGGTGGGGCTGTGGTTTGTGATTCATCTTTGACATGTCCAGGAAACCCACCTGCGCAGACTTCTGGTTTGAGCCATTAAAATTACTTAGTGGATGTATATTGAGGTGTAGGTCCAGAGTATTTTGTTAAATAAATAAATAGTAAAAAGTTCTTGATAGTCTAATCTTGACACAATTTCAAAACATGCGTTGTTGTGTATATGTGACTTGGCAGGGTTGAACCTCCCCCATCAGATGGAGTTCAGCCAGCACTGATTCTGCTACAGGGCCCTGTCTTTTTCTGGCTGTGTTTTTTATTTTTTTGGTTTGTGTATTAGAAGATGCCGACAGCTGCTGTATGTTGCTAGCTCCTGATGCAAACACATTCAAACTCAAATAAAAGTCTGACCTTTGAAAATAGTTTAAATTTAAATCGAGACTTTTTCATACCAAAGCAAAATTTATTCAAAACTGCTGTTTTGTGACGTGCAGATTGTGAACTAATCAAAGAAGGGATTTATTCAGTTTTGAGCTGTTTCACAAAGTTAATTAGTTTACATGCAGCATTACGTGTGCATATAAAGTATATTACCTGTGCAAATCATGTTTGCTGTGATGCAAGAATAATTGGCTTCTACACTCGTCAGTCCAGACACTTAAAGAAACACAGAATAAACAGAAACAAAACGAGCGGTTATTCTGTATTACATTTGGATGTAAAACTTATTTAAACACATTAGTCAGAGAAGTATTTACACAAATGCATGAAGTGACGGAATTTCCTTTTATCAAGTGACACATTAAGTCTTACATTAAATTACAAAAGAAACATAAGTGGACCATCACTAGGTGCCTGACAATCATTTTCTGTCCCATAACAATTATCTTGGCTTAATAAGTGTATTGATCAAAACAACTGGCTGACTAGAGGAATCAAATTCATCAAAGCTCCTCTACTGATAAAAAAAACAAACAAACAAAACTCTCCACCCAGAGGATTGAGGTTATCGATCTTGTCGCAGTATATACAAGTAGCCACCAGGGGCGTGGTAGAGATCATCAGGTAAGTGGCATGGATGGCACTATTTAACTTACCTAGGATAACTTCCATAATAATAAAAATGTATGTAAGTGTGTATGTTTTATGCTCTTCACCTGTTTCTGTTTCACCTGAGTGTAATCTTGGCTGTGACGTCTTTGAGGAAACGCAGACCGACCCTACAGTACAAAAAAGAAAACACCTGGAAAGCAGTTCACAGTACATATACAATATCTGTTGGATCTTGTATTCACTCAAGGATTTCCTTCTGTTTCTCAATACATTACCTCTGTGTTTTCTACAAAGACCCAGTCCCACCACAAGCAGCGGCAGCAGAGCCACCAACAGCATGGCCACAAAGACCCACCGGGTGAAGAGGTTCTGGTGAGTCTGTGATTTTTGTGGTTCATCTGCAGCAAAAGTGTTTTGAATTAAGGCATCAAAAATACAAGTCAATATGGTGTAACAGTCAGGGTGTTTGTTGAGCCTCACCTCCGACAGCCAGCCAGCTCTCTGCTGATACTCCAACACCAATGATGTTACACTTGTAGAGTCCTTCATCAGATTTAGAAACTCTGTGGATGGTCATGATTCTTTTATAGCCAGTCTGTGTTAGGATGCCATCTTTATAGAAATCAGCTATATGGACAGAGGATGTTGTCTTGTTCCTGCAGCTCAGAGTCACATCTTCTCCCTCCATCACAAGAGCAGGACTCTCCAGGATCACAGGACCAGCTAACAACAAAGGTTACAAAAACATTTTTGTCTGTTGAGGAGCACTATACTAATACTTTACCAATAACATTAATTCACTTAGTAATAGGTGTCAACTAAATGCTTGACAAGCTCTTAAAACATTATTATTATTTAATTTTATAAATTCATAACAATTAACTCAAAGGACTCTTGATCAATTGTTGCTCACTAGAGGGACCAATGTCCTACAAGTTTACAACAATGTTCTTAAGAAAATATGAAAGTATTTGCTTTCTATTGCACCCCCTGCAGTCATGGAGAAACATAATCATTAATGTGGACATGTTTGTGTCCACCTGCTGATATTACTGTATCAATAGAATCTCTTTAAGCTCACTCTCTTAAATTGATATTTATTTGTTTTTGACACACCAGTAACATTGATGATGACAGAGTTACTTCTCTCGGTTCCTTTAGCTTCACACCAATATTCTCCACTGTCTGATGCAAAGGCATCTTTAATTACACAGGGTCCCCTTGATATCTCCTGATAACGGCCACATATTGTGTTGACTCCCATGAACCTCCTCATCACTCTCCACTCGGTGAAATCATCAAATCCCTCACAATCAAAAGAGATTGATTCATATTCAAAGAGCTGGAGCCTGTTTGGAACAATATGAAGAAAAGCTGCGTCTGAGAATGAGACGGAGAGAAAGTGATTTTTTATGTTAAATATATAGATATATAACAACAACAAAAAACTTCTTACAAACTTGATTCTCCAGTTTGTAACGATTCTGAAAACTAATCAGTGTTTTGTTGGGCTGAGTTGTCTTCATCTTTCTAAGAGTTCATGGATAACAGTTTCTTTGTGAACAGACTTCATGCAGACTTACATTTTAAAAAGCATCTATTATTATTTGTTAAATATAATATTTTTTTACAAACTTAAAGAAGTGAATACGCATGACCGGTTAGAATTACTAGTTATGGAAATAATTAACTGCTACTTACGAGCTTTCTCAGCACAGTAACAGTGCTGATCTTCTGCAACCAGAAGAATCAATACATTTATTACTGGAGATACAGAGGAAAAGAGGAAAGAGCTGTGTATCAGAATGAGAGTAGATGCCACTATTTGCAATTAAATTTTAGATTTATATTTTTAATAATGATTTCCAGACAGCTCAGTACTCACACAGTTTCATGCAGAGAGCTGTAACCTCCATGTTGTGTTGCTGCTGACCGTCTGAGCATCAGACTGAATGGCAGAAATATACTGGTGAGCACTTCCTCTTCCTGTGCAGTGTATTTCTGGTGACTGAAACGTTAGAAAATTTGAGTTTATCTGTGACACAGAGCTGCCCTGAGAGAGATTTCATTAGTTGCACATCAGTATAGTACCAGCGAATCACAGATCATACCAAGCTGGCAAAACTAAATGATAAATGATCAAACATATAATAACAATCTCTAAACAAAAATCTGAAATGTATTTTT
>NC_060161.1:31657409-31670398 GCF_021292245.1 Micropterus dolomieu | reverse complement strand
TGAGCACTAGAGACCAGTATTACTGTCATTCTTACCTAATCAATCGTATAGTAGAAGGCATATTCTGTTGTACTTTGGTTGGTACCTTCTGATGGCGTGTCGATGACGGGCGTCACTGTGCAGCTGGATGCGCCCGGTTCTGCTTTGGAAACAAGTGAAATGCCTCAGCTTGTTGGCAGACAGATTCTTTCATTCAATTATTTTCTCAGTGGATAAAACATTAGTTTCACAGTAGAGGAGATCAGTAACAATCAGTTGGCCTTTCTTGTACACTGGGGGTGGGGCTGTGGTTTGTGATTCATCTTTGACATGTCCAGGAAACCCACCTGCGCAGACTTCTGGTTTGAGCCATTAAAATACATGTGAACACAAAGAGGAGAGAATGCAAATATTACACCACTGGGCTGAAACTCAGTGGATGTATATTGAGGTGTAGGCCCAGAGTATTTTGTTAAATAAATAAATAGTAAAAAGTTCTTGATAGTCTAATCTTGACACAATTTCAAAAGATGCGTTGTTGTGTATATGTGACTTGGCAGGGTTGAACCTCCCCCATCAGATGGAGTTCAGCCAGCACTGATTATGAGTCTTTTTTATTTTTTTGGTTTGTGTATTAGAAGATGCCGGCAGCTGCTGTATGTTGCTAGCTCCTGATGCAAACACATTCAAACTCAAATAAAAGTCTGACCTTTGAAAATAGTTTAAATTTAAATCGAGACTTTTTCATACCAAAGCAATATTTATTCAAAACTGCTGTTTTGTGACGTGCAGATTGTGAACTAATCAAAGAAGGGATTTATTCAGTTTTGAGCTGTTTTACAAAATTAATTAGTTTACATGCAGCATTATGTGTGCATATAAAGTATATTACCTGTGCAAATCATGTTTGCTGTGATGCAAGAATAATTGGCTTCTACACTCGTCAGTCCAGACACTGAAAGAAACACAGAATAAACAGAAACAAAACGAGCGGTTATTCTGTATTACATTTGGATGTAAAACTTGTTTAAACACATTAGTCAGAAGTATTTACACAAATGCATGAAGTGACTGAATTTCCTTTTATCAAGTGACACATTAAGTCTTACATTAAATTACAAAAGAAACATAAGTGGACCATCATTAGGTGCCTGACAATCATTTTCTGTCCCATAACAAAGCAGTTCACAGTACATATACAATATCTGTTGGATCTTGTATTCACTCAAGGATTTCCTTCTGTTTCTCAATACATTACCTCTGTGTTTTCTACAAAGACACAGTCCCACCCCAAGCAGCGGCAGCAGAGCCACCAACAGCATGGCCACAAAGACCCACCGGGTGAAGAGGTTCTGGTGAGTCTGTGATTTTTGTGGTTCATCTGCAGCAAAAGTCTTTTGAATTAAGGCATCAAAAATACAAGTCAATATGGTGTATCAGTCAGGGTGTTTGTTGAGCCTCACCTCCGACAGCCAGCCAGCTCTCTGCTGATACTCCAATACCAATGATATTACACTTGTAGAGTCCTTCATCAGATTTAGAAACATTGTGGATGGTCATGATTCCTTTATAGCCAGTCTGTGTTAGGATGCCATCTTTATAGAAATCAGCTATATGGACAGAGGATGTTGTCTTGTTCCTGCAGCTCAGAGTCACATCTTCTCCCTCCATCACAGGAAGAGCAGGACTCTCCAGGATCACAGGACCAGCTAACAACAAAGGTTACAAAAACATTTTTCTATTATTACTGTCTGTTGAGGAGCACTATACTAATACTTTACCAATAACATGAATTCACTTAGTAATAGGTGTCAACTAAATGCTTGACAATCTCTTAAAACATTATTATTATTTAATTTTATAAATTCATAACAATTAACTCAAAGGACTCTTGATCAATTGTTGCTCACTAGAGGGACCAATGTCCTACAAGTTTACAACAATGTTCTTAAGAATATATGAAAGTATTTGCTTTCTATTTCACCCCCTGCAGTCATGGAGCAACATTATCATTAATGTGGAGTCATGTTTGTGTCCACCTGCTGATATTACTGTATCAATAGAATCTCTTTAAGCTCACTCTCTTAAATTGATATTTATTTGTTTTTGACACACCAGTAACATTGATGATGACAGAGTTACTTCTCTCCGTTCCTTTAGCTTCACACCAATATTCTCCACTGTCTGATGCAAAGGCATCTTTAATTACACAGGGTCCCCTTGATATCTCCTGATAACGGCCACATATTGTGTTGACTCCCATGAACCTCCTCATCACTCTCCACTCGGTGAAATCATCAAATCCCTCACAATCAAAAGAGATTGATTCATATTCAAAGAGCTGGAGCCTGTTTGGAACAATATGAAGAAAAGCTGCGTCTGAGAATGAGACGGAGAGAAAGTGATTTTTTTATTTTAATAATTTCAAATAAATATTTTTTTGTGTTATGTTGTCAGTAAAACATTTGCTTTTGTGGAAAAAATGATTTAAAGTCACAAAATCAAGACTGTTAAGTTCACACCTGCAGCTTTAAGAAACACGCTTGATTTGAACTCAACAAATTTAAGTGTTTTGTTGGGCTGGGTTGAGAGCATTGTCTTCACCTTTTAAGTATACACTGACAACAGTAGGCATTTGTCCTTTTTGGTTTTTTTTTACTATTCATGCAGACATACATTTTACAAAGCAAAGCATAAAAGAGACACACTGTGATATCATTACTTAAATATACTCTTTTCACAAAGTTAAAAAGAAGCGATTGCAAATGAGAGGTTAGATTAACTTGATATGGAAATAATTAACTGCTACTTACGAGCTTTCTCAGCACAGTAACAGTGCTGATCTTCTGCAACCAGAATAATCAATACATTTATTACTAGAGATGCAGAGAAAATAAGGGAAGAGTTGTGTATTAGAATAAGAGTAGATGGTGCTATTTTAATGATGTTTTAAAGACAATTCAGTACTCACACAGTCTGACGCAGAGAGCGGTAACCTCCATGCTGTCCGTCTAAGCATCAACTGAATGACAGATGAATGTATTGTAAGTGAGAACTTCCTCTTCCTGTGCAGCTTATTTCTGGTGACTGAAACACTAGAAGGTTTGAGTCCTGACAAAGAGCTTCTCTGATAAAGGTCTTATATCACAGGTTGTCAGAACATAAACTTAACTGCAACCCAAAAGCAAAGTAGTAACTCTCATAAATGTGCAACAAACTAACACCAAGCATTTGCTTAGTTACCAAAGTTGCCCTGGAAGAAGACTCTGTGCAAGACTCTGTGCATGTAGCTACATTAATAGCATAATACAGGGGACTAATTTCTGTGTTTACTTTCAGCCAGACGGAGAGACAAACTTTGGAAGCAAATTATGTAAAATTGGAATTTATTTGATAAGCTTTAAGAGGTTCGCATTCCCCATAACAAAACACATGTAAATGTATTTGTACCATTTTGCAATGTTTCACCTTAATATCGTAGAATCTACTTTGGGCCAAATGCTCTTAAAACCTCAAACATGACTCTGAATGGGAACTTCATAAAACTTTGTCCGCACACTACATGAGGTAATTTACTTAACCAATTAATGATCACTGTTTTAAAAGCATCCATTCACAATGTAGTGTGTTCAGATGTTCCTGATTTATATTCAGATATGATATACCAACCAACCTTTACACAAATAAATACAAAGTAAAGGAAACTAAATCATCATGACTTTTAACATATTGATCATACATAATTTTGCACAAAGCATGTGAGTGTGTGTTGAGTACAATTTTAATTAATAATAAACTGAACTTATATATGTGTTAAGATCTTTTGAACAATGAACAAACAAACACAAATAAATCATAACCTGTGTACCATAATAAAAGCTGCATTGATCTCCTATTATCCACCATATTGATCATAACTTGTACATTTCCCATGTAGGCTACATTCATGAAAAATGTCCGGTGTTATTGGTTAACTACAATTATATGACACGACAGAAGTAACAACATATCAAATACAGGTCACACACTTAGTATGTCTGCTGCTTTAACAGCATCATGTTAGCAGTTGACCACAATGAATCTATTTAAAATCTGCCGCAGCTCTGTTCTTATAAACAGCATCTTCAGACGTCTGAACAAGCAAAGCAGAGAGAGCAATGTGGTTTTCCACTATAATAAAAATAAACACTGAACAACTGAGTAAGAAAAGTGCTCAGATAAATTTACTTTACTCAAACTTTCCACTTTGCCCTGGTCATATTGCACATATGTTCTGTATTTTACCATGTTTGGCATATCTTTCCTAGCTCTGCTGTCATTTGTTATGAATATACACAACATTTCATGTGATACTCTTAAATATGTATTGTTTAAAACATCAGAGTACATGGGGACAACATAACCATTGCTCTGCAGTAGAGGTGAGGAAATATGAAACAGAATGAACAAATTGAATTCAAAAGATTAAAAAAAAGAAAAGCTACTACAGTTTATTAATGTAACTGTGCTGACTGTGTTTGACTTCTTCCCCACATGCACCTAACATACATGGAGATACAAGCAGATTTTCAACAATATCTCTGCTTTTGCTTTCTCCTTAAGTCACGTGCTTCTGCTCTCAGTGAACTGTAAACACACTATATGTATATGCATAGGTGTCACTTACACTTGGGACGCCGGGAACATGTCCCCACCACTTTTTGAAAGGGCTGATGTTGTCGCCATTACTTTAATGCATTTTTAAAAAATGTTCTGAAAAATTGCGTGCAACAAGAAGTGTTAAATAACAAATTAAAATGCTAGAAGAAAGGTTTATTTGCAAAACAGGAATTATATAAGAATTTCAATTTAATGTAAATATAGAAGAAACAGATCTGTGTTGTCCAAAAAAGTAACCTAAGCTAAAAAAAACAAAAACAAGCTACTCATTACTGCATTACATTCCAGTATATATTTATATTTTGAATTGTCACCTGCCACCTGAATTTTGTGCTTCCCCTTATATAAATAAAGACATTTCTGACATAAATTGGTGCAGAAAAGGTCTCCAGAATGCAGGAAATTAAGTTTTTAATGCCTCCAATTACAACCCCAGACCCCCAATCATATACTTCTTACTATACCAACTTTCTATTTCTATTTCTATTCCTTTGCCTTGACGTGCAATGTGTGCAACTGTGACACAGAATTTCCCCTCGGGGATCAATAAAATATTTCTAATTCTGATTTCAGATCAATCAATGAATATTTCTCCTAAATTGTTTTAATCTTCTTGTCTTATTGTCGTGACCCCAAAATTGTGCATCATCACGTCTCATGGCCTAAGTGTTTTATCAAACCCCTAATCTGAGCCCTTAAATGTCCCCACCACTTTTCAACACAAAATGACGACCTTGTGTATATGTAAAATCATCAAAAAAAATGCTTGTGCTAACACGTTATTTTAACTTAAACTTAAATGCCAAAAAGTAAAATATAAATAATATAATAAATAATAAATTTACAGTATATAAAATGTAGTGCCAATAGACACTGTAGGCCAATATTACCCTCTTGCCTAATTGATTGTATAATGTAAGTGATCTATTTAAAAGCGGGTTTGTACTTGCAGAGGGACCTGCTGTCACAATAGGATCCTTCTGGTCCTGTTATTACAAAATAAAGACATTATGTAAGTGAGATGGTAGAAGTTTTAATTGGAATTTATATTTAAACAGTGTTCATGTAATAAAACAAAAACAACAGCAACAGAAAACAAGTTCCAATAAAAGCAACAAAACAGTTTGGTTTTGGGTTCTTAAGTAGTCATCACATGAACTTCAATGTTGGACAAAGATTTGAAAGACAGTAAATCCAGCAAAGCAGGCCTTAGACTCCTGTTCAGTAATATTAGCTTTTCATACTGGATTTTTTTGTTTGTTGAGTCTCACCCGAGCTCAATGTATAGTAAGCAGTTGTAGTCAAGGATTCATCCAGATCTGATGGAGAGAGACAGTGTGAGTTACTGGAAGGCTTAGACAGACAGAAAATACATTGAACATTAAAATATTAGGCTGGTGTCCCTGGCTGTGCTATTGACTCGTTCACAGTTTTACATTGTTATATTTCTATTGGAGATATACAGTATAGTCAATGTATGCTGCTATGACATGTGGGGCACCCCAGGGCTCAGTTCTTGGCCCTACTTAGTTATTTAGTTTAAGCTCTTATTTTCCCTGATATGCAGATTATTAAGCAAATGATACCCAACTTATTATTTATGTTAAATGTAGCATTTAAACATGAGGATTATAGTCATTGTAACTTTCAATTATTACATATTTGTAATCTGATCTTATCATTTACACATTTCTCCCATTATAATGAGTTAAATGTTAGATTTTAATTTAAAATTTGATCAGTGTTTCTTGATGGTCTCGGATGAAAACAAATGTAAATGGTACTTTTCAATCACTCATTTAATTAAGTGAACTGAATGGTTTGTACCTTTGTGCTTCATTTCATGAAGTCCCACCACCAACAGAAGCAGAAGATCCACAAGTACAAAAGTAATAACCGTCCAAAACAGGACGAAGATATGAGGGGAGTGACTGTCAGGAAAAAGAGTCTCTTCTTGGTATGCTAGAAAAAACAATATTAGGCATGTGATGTAACATGATGACAGATGGTATATACTTTTTTATGTGAACAATCGCCTTATTTACACAACTAACATAAAGGCAACATTATCATTATACTGGATCGTGTTTGTGTCAACTTAATAAACCTTCACTCTCTTTTAGCTCAGATTTTGGTCTCCTCCAACTCCTGAGAAAAATATCTCTCTATCTCTCACTTTTTAGCTGCTAGATGTTCTACTGCTCTGCTGCTAAGATTGTCTGTCAGTAATTTGGTGTACAGTAGTGGACTTGATGGAAACACTGAGACTAACGAACACAGAGAATGTTCTGTAAAACCAAAAATATGAGATCAAAGAAGCTAAAAATCTCCACACAACTGTTGATCTATTTCTTCTCATAAAACACCTAGGTCACATGCAGAGAAATTACCTGTGTTTTTGTTCAGATATGAACCATTTTCATAGAGCTAACAGTTTGCTGCAATCAAATCAAAGGCAAATCATATTAATTTTGTCATAAGTCACGGTTGAGTCTCACCTCTGACAGTCAGCCAGCTCTCTGCTGATTCTCCGACGCCAATGGTGTTACACTTGTAGTGTCCTTCATCGGACTTGGAAATATTGTAGATCGTCATCACTCCAGAAGAGCTGTTTCTGATGAGGAGGACATCTTTATAGAAATCAGCTTTAAGGTTGGAGGTGTTCTTGTTTCTGCAGTTCAGAGTAAAGTCATCTGTCTCCATTACAGGAAGAGCAGGACTGTCCGGGATCACAGACCCAGCTGATCGATATGTGAGTTTAAAACATATTTTAAAATTATTTAATAAATTGTACAAGAAAAACAAAGGTTATCAATCATTGCAGTAGAATCGTCTCTGTGTGGCTTTCATAAAGATCAATATTAAAAGTATATAGAACTTCAAGTATTGCAATATTTGTAGAAATCAGGTGTTTATGTGTTTGTGCTTTAAAGCTTTTTGTTCAGAAAACTATTTTGACAGAGGTAAGTATGGTCAGTATGATGCATCAGTCAGGGTGTTTGTTGAGCCTCACCTCCGACAGCCAGCCAGCTCTCTGCTGATACTCCAACACCAATGATATTACACTTGTAGAGTCCTTCATCAGATTTAGAAACATTGTGGATGGTCATGATTCCTTTATAGCCAGTCTGTGTTAGGATGCCATCTTTATAGAAATCAGCTATATGGACAGAGGATGTTGTCTTGTTCCTGCAGCTCAGAGTCACATCTTCTCCCTCCATCACAGGAA
Source organism: Micropterus dolomieu (assembly GCF_021292245.1). Taxonomy (NCBI): domain Eukaryota; kingdom Metazoa; phylum Chordata; class Actinopteri; order Centrarchiformes; family Centrarchidae; genus Micropterus; species Micropterus dolomieu. The sequence continues at coordinate 31,662,531 of NC_060161.1, read as the reverse complement.
GAGCAGGACTCTCCAGGATCACAGGACCAGCTAACAACAAAGGTTACAAAAACATTTTTCTATTATTACTGTCTGTTGAGGAGCACTATACTATACCAATAACATGAATTCACTTAGTAATAGGTGATAAGTCTTTGCTTGAGAAGATAAACTTGAAATATTTAATTTTAGAGATTCATAACAATTAACTTAAAGGTCTATTGATCAATTGTTGCTCACTAGAGGGACCAACATTAATACAAGCTGACAAACACTGAAGTTTGCCACAATGTTATTATGTGCAAGTAGTTTTTTGGCCTCTGGCAGTCTCAAAGAAACATTGTCATTAATTTGGAGTCATGTTTGTGTCCTGGTAATATCAATGGAGTCTCTTTTTAAGCTCACTTCCTTTTTAAATTGATATTTATTTCTTTTTGAAAGTAATAATGCTTAACACACCAGTAACATTGATGATGACAGAGTTACTTCTCTCCGTTCCTTTAGCTTCACACCAGTATTCTCCACTGTCTGATGCAAAGGCATCTTTAATTACACAGGTCCCCTTGATATCTCCTGATAACGGCCACATATTGTGTTGACTCCCATGAACCTCCTCATCACTCTCCACTTGGTGAAATCATCAAATCCCTCACAATCAAAAGAGATTGATTCATATTCAAAGAGCTGGAGCCTGTTTGGAACAATATGAAGAAAAGCTGCGTCTGAGAATGAGACGGAGAGAAAGTGATTTTTTTATGTTAAATATATAGATATATAACAACAAAACTTTTGACAAACTTGATTCTCCAGTTTTTAACAATTCTGAAAACTAATAACAGTGTTTTGTTGGGCTGCGTTGTCTTCATCTTTCTAAGAGTTCATGGATAACAGTGAGCACTTTTCCTTTGTGAACAGACTTCATGCAGACTTACATTTTAAAAGCATCTAGTATTATTTCTTAAATATAATATTTTTTTTACAAACTTAAAGAAGTGACTACACATGAGCGGTTAGAATTACTAGTTATGGAAATAATTAACTGCTACTTACGAGCTTTCTCAGCACAGTAACAGTGCTGATCTTCTGCAACCAGAAGAATCAATACATTTATTACTGGAGATACAGAGGAAAAGAGGAAAGAGCTGTGTATCAGAATGAGAGTAGATGCCACTATTTGCAATTAAATTTTAGATTTATATTTTTAATAATGATTTACAGACAGCTCAGTACTCACACAGTTTCATGCAGAGAGCTGTAACCTCCATGTTGTGTTGCTGCTGACCGTCTGAGCATCAGATTGAATGGCAGAAATATACTGGTAAGCACTTCCTCTTCCTGTGCAGTGTATTTCTGGTGACTGAAACGTTAGAAAATTTGAGTTTATCTGTGACACAGAGCTGCCCTGAGAGAGATTTCATTAGTTGCACATCAGTATAGTACCAGCGAATCACAGATCATACCAAGCTGGCAAAACTAAATGATAAATGATCAAACATATAATAACAATCTCTAAACAAAAATCTGAAATGTATTTTTCATCATCAGTGACAATGCCGTCCATGGTGCTGGAAGGTCAACAGCGAGCTAACTAGTTCAGCTGAAAAACTCATTAAGTACTCTGAACTTACAGTTACCGTTAGTAAGATGAAGCTCCTCGAGGTCCCTTGTGATTTGTGATATTTGGCTACATAAATACAAATGACTTGGCTTAACTTCAGCAGGTTAGCCGGCTGAGGCCAGACTACAGATGTCTTTTTTACGTAGTTTAATTCAAAAAGTGAAACTTTCATATATCCTAGATTCATTATATCTAAAGGGAAATGTTTCCTTGATCATATTTCATTGTCTCACATATACCTGAAGCAATAAACACTGCAATGTTGTTTTCGATCCAAAAGATTAAATATTAACTTGTAACATGTTTTTACTCCATCCATCCCTCTTCTTTCACTTTCTCTGACCTGGCTTGTTTTAACTGTAATTCTACTCCTTTGTGAAAAAGCCCTCTTCTGCCCTGTGCAGTAAAATCAACCACAATATCACTGTTATTTGTTCAGGTTGAATCGACTTCCTTGTTCCACTCATGAAAATCAGATGTGCTCCAGTAGGTTTTTTATATCTAGTAAGCAGTTACCTTGTCCAAGGTGAAGATGTTTAATGTTTGATAAAGTTCAGTTAATATTGACGTAATCATTGAAACACATGCCATGTGATTTTAAACAGACATGTTTAGTCTCAAGATACATGAAGAGACACAAATGAGCCTTAAAAAAGAAGATCCCAGCACTGCGCCTGCTCCATGCACCTACTAATCTCTGCTTTAGAATGCCCCCTGTTGGTACATAATGTAAATATAAAAAGACCATCAGTGGGATTAAAGCAGATTTCCAGACATGCTGCAGCTTCTCTCCTCTTTATAGTGTAGGTCAAAGTACACATCCGTTTACTTAAGGACTGTGGCTGTGCAGCGGTGACAGTTCTTTGAGACTTTGAGGTATGCACCTCTTAAATGAAAAATAAACGTTTTAATAGTTCATTTTAGCAACATTTTCCCTTTTGTTAAAATTTAAAATGTCTTTCTTTTTGGATAAGAGCAAATCTACAGTCACTGGAGGTTGTTATTTGTTTCCCTGTTTTTATGGAGCATGTTACACTCAGTGTCACGTATTTACACATACACATTCTTTACATTGAAAATCTTATTATGTGTCAATTTAATAAACATGTTCTTGTTTGTCCATTAAGATATGTTTGCATATGTACCCTTGCACTGTAAATTGGTTCAGCCATCAAGGATATTTTAATACCCAAAGCCTAAATTTCAACACCTCTGACTAGTTTTCAGTAGATGAGTTATAAATGTATTTTAACACTGATACTGACCATTCATGTTTCTTCCTCAGGTCAGGAAGACTGTTTGACAGCAGACTGACTCTGATTAAACAGCAAAGATGATGAACAACAAAACTAAAACAAAAGGACAGAGACATGAATGTGATATTAATCATTAACTAAGAATAATGTTTGAGAGCCAGTTTTCAATTAAATGCTTTGTGACAATCTGACATTTCTGTTTTTTTTCTGTTATGTGTCCTGTTACTGTGATTATTGTTTTTCATTCTATGTTGTTTATTGATGTTGATTTACAGAACTTTTCTTCACAGAACACAATCCATGCAATATTAAATATCTTTTTTTGTGCGTGCATAATAATAATAATAATAATAATAATAATAATAATAATAATAATAATAATAATAATAATTTTGTACTATTGTTATATACTTATCTTGGAGTTTTTGCACATTTTATTTAACCATTGTTACAAAATATCTCAAAATAAATGCTTTGGAGTTACTGAAAATTTTCATTTAATTGTCACATCAACATATCACATGGAAATGCTTCAAATGGCATCATTCAAAGCCCTTTGAGGATTATGTAGTTGAAAAATACAAAACATCTCATGCAGAAATTAAACATTTTATTTCACAAGAAATTTATTTCAAGAGATATTACAGATCTCCGTGTATACATCCATGAGATTCAGAAAAATATTATCATTTGTATAGTACTTGTGCTTGATGAATTTATGCTCCATATTTATTCACTTTTACAAAGTGTGTGCTATTATGAGCATGAATAAGAAGTTCTCCTCTGCCCCCTGCAGTAAATCTGATCTGTTTTATTTCATATATTACTGATAATACCATGCAGGATGTACTGCATTCTAATCACTGTCACATAAACAGTTTTTTGTAGAAAATATGCAATTGTGTAATATTAAGATATTATGATAAAGATATGGGTTTTCCAAAATCATTCAGTAGTTGTCCCACCAGTATGTGCATGTTTTGCAGCAGTGAGCTCCTCCATTTCCTTTGTGCATTTTATTATTGGACAAAGTGGTAGTGTACTTTTTAGTTTAGAGCAAAAATATTACACCTGCTTAAAATGTCAACATTGTCACTGTGAGCATGTTACCATTATGATATTAGTATTTTGCTTAAAGCACAGCCTCACAGAGCTGCCAGCATGGGTGTCCATACACACATTCAGTGTGATGCTCAAAACCTGCTTAGTATGTGTTTGTATGTAACAGGGACACAGTTTTCTTCGGGTTGCTTTTTCCTTGCCCAACAGCGTAAAAGCAGAACTGTGGTGTGGATTTAGTTCTAGTCCGATTGTTGATGTTTCTTTCTGCACTCTGAACATGTCATGCTTTACACACATTACACTAACTGAGCTGCAGGAGGGCTGAGAGAGAGAGAGAGAGCACTCCTAATAACTACATCCTGGATTATAGGATGTGTCCTTGTTTGCTTTTATCACCAGACCAACATTTGTTCATACTGTCACATTATGTGGACTCATATAAAGTACCGTTTACCTCACAGGGTACATACATGTGAGGGTTAAGACTTTGTTTTAAGGTTACGGTTAATACTCGGTAAGAGTTAAATATGTGGTGTTTAAGGTTAACATCATAACCCTCAAGAGAATGGATGCATGAATGCAAAGACCCACTAAGGATGACTGTCTGAGCCGTGAAACAGGTAGGCTATGTTAGTTTTTAAATTAAATCTTCCAGCTGTGCTTTCTATAGATTTAATCAAATGGGGATATTTTTCACTTACATATAATTACTAAACATTGTTTTACACAAGGGTAGAAAACAAGAAAAGCTGTGGCTATTATGTATGTAAAAATAGAGCATATGGTAGGTATGTTTTCACTGCTGTAAGCTAAAAAAGGATTGATCAAGGTTGATCAGGGGTTTATTTGGCTTCAACTCCAATCTCCCGAATTGAGAATTTGTAGCACTTAAAGGAATATTCTGTTGGAAAACAGATGGTATATAAAAATATATATAATTATGCCAATCATGGAAATACAGTGACTGACAAATTTATGTGAACATATCATACTCAAAATTACTCAAAATTATTTTATTGTGGTTGCTTCTACACCACATGCATATAAATCTAACATGATGAAATATGAGTATTAATCAATGAATTAAATATGATGAAAAATAATAGATAATTTAAAGTGAAGTGAAATGATCTATCATTTACTTCATGACCAATGTTGGAATTTGGTGTAAGATGTTTTGTGCACAAGAAATGCAGTCAAACATTAT
>NC_060161.1:31656312-31657309 GCF_021292245.1 Micropterus dolomieu | reverse complement strand
GTGCCGGAGACAATTGTGCCCGCATCGTTGTCGAATCCCATACAACCCCTAGGAACGTAGTCCGTTAGGTGGGCGCCAGCACGCTCTTCTTTGCGTTGAGCCTCAGCCCTAAACGCCGCAGATGAGCCAGAACGACATCTCGATTTCGAACCGCCAACTCTCGAGACTGGGCTAGGATGAGCCAGTCGTCGATGTAGTTGAGAATCCGGATGCCCTGGAGCCTCAGCGGGGCCAGTGCTGCATCCATACACTTGGTGAATGTGCGAGGGGAAAGTGCCAGGCCGAATGGAAGAACCCGATACTGGTAAGCCACACCCCCGAAGGCGAACCTCAGGAACTTCCTGTGAGAAGGACGGATGGAGACGTGGAAATAGGCGTCCTGTAGATCTATCGTGACGAACCAATCCTCGGATTGGATGTGCGACACGATGGCGGGGATGGTGAGCATCTTGAACCTGAATCTCCTCAGAGACCGGTTTAGAACCTGCAGATCCAAAATAGGGCGCAGCCCTCTGTACTTCTTGGGGACTATGAAGTACCGGCTGTAGAAGCCGGCGTCTCTGTCTGGGGGGGAGACACGTTCCACGGCCCATTTCCTCAGCAGAGTACGAACTTCCTGTCCCAACACCGGACTTTGCTCCGGGCGGACCACAGTCCAAACCACCCCGTTGAATTTTGGAGGGCGGGTTTTGAACTGTAGTCGATACCCTCGGGGCTGGTGGTCGGTGTCTCGTGTGATCTTCTGGTGGACCCCTGAAGCCCCAGAACGGCAGGGGAGAGCCGCCGAAGATCCACGGTGAGTGAGTCGGGACGCCGCCCGACTGCAGACCCTAGGGGCAGGCAGTACGGCGTGGACTCGATGGTGGCAGGTGCGTCCTGAACGTGTAGACGGCGGGATAACATCACCTGTTGCGACGGTGGAGGGGACCTCGATCGGCCACCGGAGGGGGTGGGGGGGGGGGGGGGGGGGGAAAAACCCCCCCCCCCCGGTCTTCCC
>NC_060161.1:31631170-31656258 GCF_021292245.1 Micropterus dolomieu | reverse complement strand
CGGTCTTCCCTCAGCTCCGTCAGGACTGGATGACGGTCCTCAGATCGCGTCTCTCAGAAGGCTGAGGGTGAGAGCGCCATCTCGCTGCCCCAGCTCCTCGGGGGGGCCCCCGAGAAGCGACATTCTGCTTCCTCTCCTCTCCGTAGGAGCTCGTAGAGGGAAGGGACCTATGCCTGGCAGCCTCAGCTCCCTTGGGTCCAGACCGGCGAGGGAGGTACTGGCGGACCCCCCCTCTGAACCATCTCCTGTAGCAGGTCGGCTTGGTAGGCTTGAAGCACCGCCATGGTGTGCAAGCTCGCACCTGCCTGGCCCGCTGCCATGTACGCCTTCCCCACGAGCGTAGATGTGGTGCGACATGGCTGGAGGGTAACGCCGGCTCCTCCAGGGAGGACGCAAGTCGAGGGGAGAGATAGCTCGCAAGCGCATCCTCCATCCGAGGCATCCTCCCATAACCACGGTCCCTAACCCCCATCACATTACTGTAGTTCAGTGATCGGGGTGTGGAAAGCCATGTAGAGAAGGGTCTGCCCCATGATTACTCAGTTCATCATGTAAATCAGGAAAGAATGGCAGACACCAGCGTGGAGGTGGTGCGTGGTGCTTAAGAAACCGCCAGATGACGCCGCCCCGACACCCGGAAGTCGTCGTCCACTACGCTGAGCACGTCCGCCTCCTCGGAGTCGGATTGCTGCAGTGTCTCCGGATCCAAACCGCGAGCGGGAGAAGCCGAGAACGGGCTCAGCCATCTTATCATGTACACATTTCTCCCATTATAATGAGTTAAATGTTAGATTTTAATTTAAAATTTGATCAGTGTTTCTTGATGGTCTCTGATGAAAACAAATGTAAATGGTACTTTTCAATCACTCATTTAATTAAGTGAACTGAATGGTTTGTATCTTTGTGCTTCATTTCATGAAGTCCCACCACCAACAGAAGCAGAAGATCCACAAGTACAAAAGTAATAACCGTAATAATAATAATAATAATAATTTTGTACTATTGTTACATACTTATCTTGGAGTTTTTGCACATTTTATTTAACCATTGTTACAATATATCTCAAAATAAATGCTTTGGAGTTACTGAAAATTTTCATTTAATTGTCACATCAACATATCACATGGAAATGCTTCAAATGGCATTTCAATGCCCTTTGAGGATTATGTAGTTGAAAAATACAAAACATCTCATGTAGAAATTAAACATTTTATTTCACAAGAAATTTATTTCAAGAGATATTACAGATCTCCGTGTATACATCCATGAGATTCAGAAAAATGTTATAATTTATTTGAAGTATAGTACTTGTGCTTGATGAATTTATGCTCCATATTTATTCACTTTTATAAAGTGTGTGCTATTATGAGCATGAATAAGAAGTTCTCCTCTGCCCCCTGCAGTAAATGATCTGTTTTATTTCATATATTACTGATAATACCATGCAGGATGTACTGCATTCTAATCACTGTCACATAAACAGTTTTTTGTAGAAAACATGCAATTGTGTAATATAAAGATATTTCTTTGCATAATTTTTGGGTTTTCCAAAATCATTCAGTAGTTGTCCCACCAGTATGTGCAAATAATTTTCATGTTTTGCAGCAGTGAGCTCCTCCATTTCCTTTGTGCATTTTATTGTTGGACAAAGTGGTAGTGTACTTTTTTGTTTAGAGCAAAAATATTACACCTGCTTAAAATGTCAACATTGTCACTGTGAGCATGTTACCATTATGATATTAGTATTTTGCTTAAAGCACAGCCTCACAGAGCTGCCAGCATGGGTGTCCATACACACATTCAGTGTGATGCTCAAAACCTGCTTAGTATGTGTTTGTATGTAACAGGGACACAGTTTTCTTCGGGTTGCTTTTTCCTTGCCCAACAGCGTAAAAGCAGAACTGTGGTGTGGATTTAGTTCTAATCCGATTGTTGATGTTTCTTTCTGCACTCTGAACATGTCATGCTTTACACACATTACACTAACTGAGCTGCAGGAGGGCTGATAGAGAGAGAGCACTCCTAATAACTACATCCTGGATTATAGGATGTGTCCTTGTTTGCTTTTATCACCAGACCAACATTTGTTCATACTGTCACATTATGTGGACATACATGTGAGGGTTAAGACTTTGTTTTAATACTCGGTAAGAGTTAAATATGTGGTGTTTAAGGTTAACATTATAACCCTCAAGAGAATGGATTTGAGCCAATGCAAAGACCCACTAAGGATGACTGTCTGAGCCGTGTAACAGGTAGGCTATGTTAGTTTTTAAATTAAATCTTCCAGCTGTGCTTTCTAAAGATTTAATCAAATGGGGATATTTTTCACTTACATATAATTACTAAACATTGTTTTACACAAGGGTAGAAAACAAGAAAAGCTGTGGCTATTATGTATGTAAAAATAGAGCATATGGTAGGTATGTTTTCACTGCTGTAAGCTAAAAAAAGATTGATCAAGGTTGATCAGGGGTTTATTTGGCTTCAACTCCAATCTCCCGAATTGAGAATTTGTAGCACTTAAAGGAATATTCTGTTGGAAAACAGATGGTATATAAAAATATATATATAATTATGCCAATCATGGAAATACAGTGACTGATAAATTTATGTGAACATATCATACTCAAAATTACTCAAAATTATTTTATTGTGGTTGCTTCTACACCACATGCATATAAATCTTACATGATGAAATATGAGTATTAATCAATGAATTAAATATGATGAAAAATAATAGATAATTTAAAGTGAAGTGAAATGATCTATCATTTACTTCATGACCAATGTTGGAATTTGGTGTAAGATGTTTTGTGCACAAGAAATGCAGTCAAACATTATTTTCTTTTTTGACAAAGTGAAACGTACTGTAGAGTTGTATTTCAATAGAAAAGTCACCAGGAACCAGATATTGAATTTGATCTACTTATTTTATGTATTGGAATGACACTGAGATCTTAGTTGCTTACATATAGTATTATCTAGTATGATTTTCCTTTAAAGTAACATTTCACTACTGATTTATTTCAGTTGCAGAACACCACAATGCTTTGCCTGATGGATGGTCCCTCCTTTAAACCTCTGCTCAGTTCCTTCAGTGCTGTGGTTTTGCATCACACAGTTATCTTCCTTGTCCTAACACAATGCTGTGCAGGTAACCTGCACACAAATACAAAATATTTATTAAAGGAATTGTTCAACATTTTGGGAATTATTCTTAACTCTCTCTGGTGCAGAGCTCAATATACTCCCATATTTATAAATATGAAGCTGAAGTTGTAAACAAAACAGATCAAAATTTCTCTGGTGCAAAAAGAGCTCTGATGCTAACTCAGTATGATGATGCAGATAATGAATTTATTGTCTTTAAAACCCACCTCACTGGAGCAAGAGTGATCCCGACAGCAAGATGTAAAATCCTTTTCCTCAGGTCAGTCCCAGGTGGTTGGTCCATCTCAGTCATTAGTAGCATTGGTTGGTGTTGACATCAGTTTGCCATGCTACCTGGAACCTGCTGTGGATGCTTCAGACATGACAGTGGAGTGGGCGAGACCTGACCTGGACCCTAGGTTTGTCCATGTGTGGCGTGATGGTGCGGTACTGGAGAATAAAAAACATCCGTCCTACGACGGAAGAGCTTCACTCTCTATAAACAACCTGAAGCACGGAGACATTTCACTGAAACTCTCCCAAGTGAAACTCTCTGATGGGGGAAAATACAAATGCTTCATTCCTACTTTGGGTAGAGAATCTACTGTTGAGCTTTTTGTTGGTGAGTAAATATGCACTATTTAGATACTGCATAGTGTCCTTTCTTTGTAAGCTTGACAAATAAGATTAAAACAATTGGAATTTTATTATGCATGTCAAACAGGGAACAGAGTTTTTACACATATTTCTGGCTGGATCTGTAAAGATGTATCATGTCTTGTGTAAATGTCAGATGTGTGACTTTATGAGGGGAGTTTATGGGTATGTCCATCCATCCATCCATCCATCATCAGCCGCTTATCCTGCGTATCCAGACTTACAAAATGAGATTGGAGATAAAACTACCTTTGCATGCTGTCTGAGGGAGGGAATGAAAATGCACAATAAAAAATAAGAAGCATCAGGGTCGATTATGTTTCAAAAATGTCAGGGAAATGACCCACCTCTCCCACAAATGGTGTGAGGTGTAGGGGTAAAACAGGATTCACAGTGAGCATAGAACCAAAGGAATAGGGACTATGGAAAAAGAAAATAAGGATGTACTAATGTTCCAGATTCACATTTTGAGTTGGATGTGCAAAAGCATTCATGGTGTAATTTTCACAAGTTAGAAAAATCATAGTTCTATCCACCTGATATTTACCTGCTAGGTCTTATTATTTTGTATTTAAACCACATTTTTATATTCCTGCTCTATATCATTAGGTGTCGTCTCATTCATAACAATCAGCTTAGTGAGGACTGAGAAAGACAAAGTCAGCAGTGGAGAGCTAGAATGTACATCTGAAGGCTGGTATCCAGAGCCTGAGGTGTTTTGGCTGGACGGTGAGGGAAACCTCCTCTCTGCTGGACCTACAGAGACAGTCAGAGGTCCTGATTACCTCTATACTGTCAGCAGCAGAGTGACTGTGGAGAAGAGACACAGCAACAACTTCACCTGTAGAGTCCAACAGAAGGACATCAACCAGACCAGAGAGACAGAAATCCGAATTCTAGGTGAGAGTTCACTTGTCAAGTGACAACTGATTTTCTAGAAATGTCATGTTGTGGTTGTGTTTGTCATTTCAGAGGATTTCTTCATGGGCCCTTCCTGTTCTGTTGTTCCTATTGTTGTGGCCTTTACAGTTGGCTTCCTGCTTTTTTCTGGAGTTTGCTTTCTTCTATGGAAACTAAGACAAAACAAAGGTGGTGAGTTACATCATGGATTGACTTGTTTCATTGACTGATGTAGAGGGATTTCCCCAACACACAGTATTTTTTCTGTGTCATGCTAAACTTGGACAAGAGCATGGATTTTATGTGAGAAGTGCAATGAGTGCCAAAATAAATCCAACACATTGCTCATGAACACAGCAGATCTGACCTTTCAATTCAACAGTTTCCTTCCTCTGTTTGTGTACAGATCCCAAGATGCACCAGAGAGAGCTGCTCATCAGAGGAAGTACAAAAGTAAAGGATTTGGTTCAGGAAAGCTTACAGGAGAAAGAGGAAGAGCAGAAGGACCTGGTGCATGTGATTTCAGTACTGATGCAACAGAAGAAAGAACTGGAGATCTTGAGGGACAAACACATATCACAGCTGACGGAGGTGGAGGGAGAGTGGACAGAGATTGAGAAGGAACTCAAGCCAATAAATAGTAAATACAGTTGGAAAAAAGAGGACAGACAGCGCACTCTATCAGATGTCAAACTGGAACTGGAAAAGAAAAAGACAGAATACAATAAATCTTTACAGAGCAACGTGGAAACACTAAAGAAAACAGAGGATGTGATTACAAGAATGACGGAAAAGAAGAAAAAAGTAGAAAACCAGATTGATAAAATTAAGGAACAACTTGAGAAGACAAAGATATGAAGAGAGATAATATTAATACATATATAAATACACTCTTTATGATCAGATTGTAATGTAAATATGAACATAATTGTCTCTATTTGACTTTGATTTCTCATTACAAACATAACCCTTTAAGTCCAGTCTGTTCTCATCTCAGGGCGTCAAAAACGCTTTCAGAAAAAGTGATGGTTGCTCACTCTAGGGAGTGGGATTATGTTGTGCAGGTTTCCCCTACGCGGGGCATAGCAGTTGGTCTGTAGGATAAAATATATTGTAATTTGGCTGGTGATGAAAATAATCAACCTGAACCTGAAGCAAATCTGATAAAAACATAAAGTTAAATATTCATCTTTAATTTTGATCTGAAAGGGTCACACCACTGATTTTACACAAGTTCAGTGTTTTCATCCATTTGTAGGCTACTAACATTTAGTAAAAAGCATGCATTACAAAATGTATGCATGTCATTTGAAGGACTTCAGCATAGGCAGGGAGAGTCCAACTAAACACACAACTGAGCTGCATGATGGGAAATGAAGGATCCAGTATGTTAGGGATATCAGAGACTAAAACGCAGAATGTGCTGCTGGACTGATTTTGGAAATTAATTTGACCTTGTAGGAAATCTGGGATTCATACAGTTGGCAAGTTTGAGGACAACTTCTACACATCTGCTATTAGATGGTTTACTGTGCAGCGAGTATCATGTATGAAGTTAAACAGTTATTTATTCACATACAGATGGTGAAAGTGAAAGAAGCTGCATATCTAACTGATATCAGTCTCAGATTAAATATTAAGCCATTTACTGTGATGGGATGATGCAACCAGCAGTCTGTGCAATTCTAAACTTTTTTAGTTTTCTTATTAATAATCTTAATCTTAATTTATCAAACATTTGTTGTAAAGATCCACTAAGTCTTTAGTTTTTTTCTATTTTTCAGTTAAGAAGCGGATACAATACTTGCACAAAGGGAACACATATTTATGAAAGGGGTCAAAGTACTTTTTTTTTTTTAAAGAACTTTGGCCGTACGGCTTCGTAGTCTCTTTGAAGAACAGAATCGGGGATACAGCAGGTACCTTTTGTACTTATATTTTTCAAATTTAATGGTACTTTCACCCTATTTTCATTCTGGTGTGTGTCATTGAATAATTGGGTGTAAAAGCAAATTGGTTATTTACATAGTTTACAAATGCTACTTTCTTACAGTGTATTTGGCTTGTTTATATTTGGAGTTTTCTAGCTTTGACACTTTTGATTTGTGTTTTATTTCTTCACTGATGGCGTAAGTTTCTTATTTCACAAATAAACTTAAAACTTATTTATTTACTTATTGGTATTTCTTTACTAAGTTAGGCCTATTTAGTAAAAAAAAATGGAGTGCAATGTAACTTTACAGCTATCTATTCTACTGTCTCGATTGTAGCTGTTGCAATGTAAATGAAACTAGTTCTCACAATGTTATTGCAGCATGAAGGGCAAGTGGCCTTAAAATTAGGTTATTTATATATCATGGTTTGAGTGGCATTCATTAACTTATTTTTAATGTATCAGCTTTCTTTTTAAAGACTTATAATAAAACATATACAAAACATGTAACTTCAAAATGTTGGTAGAAAACAAAATGTGCCCAGAAAATGTGCTTCTAACAGATAGAGTAGGAGTAGTGGCAACACGAGGAGTGCTGAATCATTCTTTACTATGTCATATATTTAATAATATGACATAGTTCCTCTGGGCAGTCAGTGTTTTCCTACCGAGCAGCAGAGACCTAGAACACTACACCCACTGAACTACAAAATATTTCTTCTCTCACTTCATTCTCTAAGCCGATAAAACAGTGCTTACTGGATAATCAAATGTGCTGTCACGTAGTGTTTCTGTCATAGTCTGCATATTGTTTTTACAAATGACTGTGCTCAAATGTAAATGTCTGTGTCATCTTATTTGTGCTTGTGTGATTTTGTCTGTGCTATACGTTTGTTCATTTAAACTGTTTTCTGTGTGGACTCCCTCGTTGCTGTGCTCTTCAGCGAGCTGGGCAAAACATTTTGTGCTCTGTGTTTATGTCATTTGTGCTTTTATGTTTTATCCATTCTCCTGTGTTCTCTGTTTGTGTTTATGTGGCGAAGTCTGTATGCAATGTTTTCTATTTCTATTTTTTGTTATGCCATCAACCTGCCAGGGACTGCAGATGAAAATGACTTGTGGCTCTATGCTGCAGATTTGATGGGACATTCCAAGCGCACAGAAATGATTTGTTGTTTCTGCTTGTAATTAATTCCCTCCCTAGAATATTATTCGGTATCTAGCTAACTATAGCTGAAGCCATTTTGACCCTTTCTTTCTGGCAATTAACATTTCAAAAGTTTATTATTTCCCCAGAACTCCAGGATGCTTTGCCTAAATGACGGACTGCTCCTTAATAAACCTGAGCTCAGTTCCTTCAGTGTTTTGGTTTTCCAGCACACTGTGATCCTGCTTCTCCTGACATACTCTTTTAGAGGTAACTTAAACACAAACACCAGCACTGAGTGAAGCCAAACTTAAATAGGGGTAAAACAAATAATTGGCATATTTTTAAGATATAAATATCAGTATCAAAGCAAGCATTAATTTGGTACACAATGTATTTCTGTGTGCAGGATTTCAAATTGGTTCTGTGTCTTCCAGGCCAGTCTCACGGGGTTGGAGCATCTCAAACAATAGTAGCAGTAGTTGGTGAGGATGTTATCTTGCCTTGCCACCTGGAACCTGCAGCAGATGTTGTTTCCAAGAGTCTGGAGTGGGGGAGACCTGATCTGGAACCCAGATTTGTCCATGTGTGGCATGAAGGTCAAAACCTTCTGGTTAACCAAAACCCGTCTTACAAAGGAAGAACATCACTCTCCTCTGAGAAGCTGAAGCATGGAGACCTTTCACTGAAACTCTCTGCAGTGAAACACTCTGATAATGGAATATACAGATGTTACTTTCCCTCACAGAGTAAAGAATCTACTGTTGAGCTTGTTGTTGGTGAGTGGGTTTCAGTTTTTAACACTCCTGTACATAGAAAACAGTTGCATCAGATTTAGTGGGCTGTAGCTGATTTATTTATTTGTGTAACAAATATTTTTTCTGCATTCTTCCCATCATCAGGTTCTGTCTCCTCACCAGTCATAGCAGGGACTAAATTAAACAGCAGCAGTGTGGTGTTACAGTGTGAGTCTGCAGGCTGGTATCCAGAGCCTGAGGTGTTTTGGCTGGACGGTGAGGGAAACCTCCTCTCTGCTGGACCTACAGAGACAGTCAGAGGTCCTGATGACCTCTATACTGTCAGCAGCAGAGTGACTGTGGAGAAGAGACACAGCAACAGCTTCACTTGTAGAGTCCAACAGAAGGACATCAAGCAGACCAGAGAGACAAACATTCAGATTTCTGGTATTTTCCCCCCTAATATCCACATTTCTTTTCAGCCTTCAAACAGCTGAGTGGTGGATTTATATTACTAATATTCTGTTGTGTGTTTTATCATTTCAGATGTTTACTTTGCAACCTCATCTTTTTGTGCTGCTTGTGTCAACATTGCAGTAGTTACTTTCCTCATTTTAATTTTTCTTTATTTTATCTTTGTTTTGTGGAAATGGAGACAAAACCAAACCAAAGGTTAGTTAAACAGCCGAACACCAGATGTCACTGGTGGCTACATCATTACGAATTCAAACAACTTAAGGATGTTTTTTTATTTTATGTTGCTGTCTTGGCAACGTCACCCTTGATCACCTCACTGATCTCAACAGGTCTTACCTGGTTAATATGTCAATATTAATGTCCTGTGCTGGGATTGGTTCCAGCTCCCTGTGACTCTGAAAATGAATCGAAGTTCTGAAGACTGTGTTAGTTTATCAGGCATAGGTTCCTGTTACAAATACAAATGCATTAAAATATATTTTTAATAAAATAATATTGTTTTAATCTTATTTTATTTCTCTCTTAATTAATTAGTGTTTTTTTTTTAATCTTAATTTTCTATTCTGTCTCTGTGCTGTTCATTTCAACATTTTCATTTATAAACAATGCCCAGTTTTTATATTCTCACAGAAACAAAGATGCGCCATAACGCTGAAACTGAAAAGAGAGAGAGAGAGCAGCTTGTGGCACAAAGTAAGGAAATGGAGGATTTGGAGGAGAAAAAGGCAAAACTTGAAGAAGAGTTACAGAAGAAAGAGGAAGAGCAGAAAGACTTGGAACAGGTGGTTAATATACTGATGGAACAAAGCAGGGCACTACAAAACCAGAGGGATCAGCTCCAACATCAAAAGGAGGACATGCAGAAAAACATGGCAGATATTGAGAACAAGATTCAGTCAGTGGAGAAGATGGCAGAAAGTGACCGAGCTCAGGGATACTACGAAATGAAAAGTATCACATTAACGGCCAAAAGACAGCTGCAGGACAGAAAACATGAAGATATAAAACTTCACTATCAAACACACACACTACTGAACAAAACAAACAGTTTGTTAGATGGAATGACAGACAGGAAGAAGGAGGTGGAGAACCACAAGGAGAAAATCAACGAGCAGCTGGAGGAGATTCAGAGGAAACTTCAGACAACAAAGTCTAAGTTTTAGTGATAAAAAATACACACTGCTGTTTGGGGTCACTAAAAAAAGTCCTTGTTTTCAAAAGAGAAGCACCGTTTTTGCACATTATCTTTTTAGATGTGGAATTGTCACCTGCTGTCTGAATTGTGTGTTTTCCTTTCCATTCATAAAAACATGTCCACCATAAATTGGTTCTTTGTTGTGTGTTGACCTTTTGAAGAAGAAATATTGACAGTGGAGGAGACACTGCACATGTGAGAAATGTCATGGTAGAAAAAAAAAATTATTTAATTTAAACAATGTTTTGCATCTTTAATAAAAATGCACTGCAGCATATTAAGCAATTTATTCTTAAATGATGAATCAATTGTTGATTATGGATATCAATTATTTAATTTCCATTTTCACACACAGTGCAGCCTGCCAAGCCAAAGGATTTGTCAGATAGCAAAAATGTGGATAGGGTGAAGTCCAGTGCTATCTAAACAATGTGTAACATGTTAGACAATACCATATAACAAACTTAATTTATAGAGCACTTATCAAAATGGAGTACAAAGTGCTTCACACAGAGAGAGACGACATGAACATCATGGTAACTGATAAATTCCTGAACAATAACAAACTCTTTTCAAAGTGAATTCAGTTTCACAAACTATAAGACGAGGTAGAAACGGTAAGCAGTAAAATAAACAGCTGGCTCAGGTAAAATCAGGACTTGCTGTCTGTTAAAAATAGGTTTTAGATTACCTACTTTGAGAGTTGTGTGAAGAGAGTTTAGTGGTTACTGATCACAACGTTTGTAATATTTTGGGGAACAGAGAAACTGAACTGTTGCATTACTCCTGTATACATCCTTTCAAGCGTGAAAGATTAGGTGTGATTAGTTTCAACGGACCAGCAGAAATAACATAAAATATAAAATAAAACATAAATTTATTGCACTTAAAACTATGAAGTAAATACAAATGTTGCAACCTACATACCTTTACTGTGTGCCAAAGCTTTAGCTTATTCAGAGTGCAGTAAAAATTACAGCCAAAGTTGTAACTAGCTAATTCCAATAGTGTACCCCATTGAAACCTGAACTGATTTACAATTATATAAAAAAATGAATTATATAAAAAAATATGATGCAAATTAATGACAATGGGCATAAACGAGAAACCAGTTTGCAAAAGGTTCCTATGTACATATCGAATGTGCACAAACAGGCATTGGGGGAATGCTCTCTCGGCTGCAGTCTGAATGGAAGCGGTGTGGTGCAAATTCACAACAATCACCGTTAAGGGGGTCTCCAGTACCTGCCACTGCTGTGCTGATCACTGTGCTGATTCCACATGTATTTTTGGTGCCACGTTTAGCAGTTCTCACACAATTGGTAGTCCTGCATCTGTGAAACCCAGAGGTGCTGTGCTCCCTGTGTATGGTTAAACCGCACTCCACTGGTTATAGTTAGTTCCTCGGTTAGGAGGAATCTCTTTTTGTTATATTGTGTTCTTTCATTCTCCTGTTGTTCCCTCCATTTCCATCACCTGACCTTCCCTGTACACCTGCTCATCTGCTAATCTGTTCCTGCTTTCCCCTCATAAATCTTACATTATGTTTCATTCCCTGCCAAACTGTCTATTCATACGCCCATCTGTCCGAGCTTTTGCTCTGCCTGCCTGACCCTTGGACTTCTGCCTCTCATTTTTAAAGATAAGATTGCCAGTTCAGATGCCTGGAGTGGAGTGCAGGACCATGCAAAGACCTTTGGAGGTGTCAAAGTATAAAAGGAGCTCAATGAACGAGGTTTTAAATAGGGCTGTGCTCAAAATTTCGATACAGTAATATATCGTTAAGCATTCCTTGCTGATATGTGTATAGATACGAATGTTTTTGTATTGATACAGCAGTGAATGCTGAGACACAGCTTTGAAAAAGAAACAGAACGAAAAAAGACCATTTTAAGTTTGAAAGTTAAAGAACATTTTCTTTTCACCAAAGTCTTTGATTAGAAACTAAAGTATCTTCTTGTGGCTCCTGTATCACGATATGTATCTTATTGTGAGATTGCAGGGAATACTGAACTCTAGCTTTAAAACGTTGTGGCCTCACATGCTGAGGGGTTGCTAAGGATGCTGTTGCTGCTGTTGACACTACTTGAGGTGATCTGAGACTAGAGATATTAAAACAAACACTCTGACTCACTGTGACTGAGCTGCTGTAGTGCTGCAGCCGCTGCCAATAAGATGGAGATGCTCACAGAGACTGCTGCACACCAAGAGCTGCAGGTAGAGAAAATAAGATTCAAAAAATTGTGGGAAATAACCTGAGAAGGAAACAGTAATGGGGGAAAGGATGAGGGTGGCCATGGCAGGGGTAAGGGTGAGACAAACATTTATAGACAGAGGTGTGTGTGTGTGTGTGTGTGTGTGTGTGTTTCCTGCTTGCTTGCATGTCTACAATATGCAATATTGTTATTATGATTTTAGATATTGCATTGTGAGTCTGAGATATATTTGGATTTTGACTGATAATTTGTCCAATTTAAAAATCTAAATAAACTTAAATGTGTGTTCATTTTGTTGGCCCCTACACATAGTAGCACTAATCGTGTCAATGAGTGGATGATTTGTTGTAGGCATTGCTGTTGTTGTTTATAATAATTACATTGTGTGTTCCTACCTTTTGTGTCTTTATAAAGCAGCTGCATAGGGATCCACCGCCTTTTGCTGCCTCAAGATGCTCCTTCTTTTTTTTTAATTCTACTATTAGGTATCTTTGCACTGCAGAATACACACACACACACACACACACATACCTTTTCCTGAAATCTTCTATCTATTTAGGGATGTATCTCTTGATGTATGGAATATTATTCATTTTACAATCTAGACATTTTTAGATTTATTTCCAGAGAGATATTTCTGAGTACATATTGGTTTTGCTGTTGTACACGTACATAAAAAAGGCTAGAACCCTCGACACCAGTCAAACTCTTCTCCCTCAAACAGCAAGAAAGAAGTGAACAGAGCATGCACCATTGTTTATATTACTATGTGTAGAAATAATGTTAGCTGTCATCTAACAGTGATTAGCTAGCAACTACTGTGCATGCCCTCTTCGTGTTGTTTACGTAAAATACATCCCATAACAAACACACCGCTGCAAACCCCACTTACCGGCAGAGCGGTTAGAGGGCTCGCACCAGATGAGGTCGTCAGGTGAAAGGTAATTTTATGTAAGGGTAATTGTTATTTTTTTTTACTAATAGTTTGATTTTGTAGACCTTCACAAAAGGGCCTTGACAAAAAGGGGTGGGGTATAAAAAAGACATTATGCCTTTACAAAAGGGCACTTTGGGCATCAAGGGCCAACGATGCAGATGCCTCAACCTACAAAACTGCAGCATGTTTTGCACAATTCAGTTTTAAGTATTTCCGCATTCAGTTTTAAACTAGCCAATGGCAGGCAGCTGGTGGAAGTAACATTTTTAGGACGGTATCATAAAACTCAGTGTTATTGAGTTGTGTTGGTTGGATCATTACCAAAACAGACATTCAGAGATGATTACCCTGAAGTTTACTGTCTAGGCAAGTTTGATTTTTCAAGAGATTAATGTTGTCCTGTTGATTTATTTTTATGTATTAATTCAGTGATTCAGTTACTTATTTTTAAATTAACTAAATCAACTTTAGAGTCCCCTGTCTGCCCAAAACACAGCAGACAAGTTCAGTAAAATACTTTTTTGTCTTCCAGATGAAAAAGAAAACCGAACAGTGGTGTGTAGCAGAATATAATCTAACCTCGGAGAAGTACAGGACAACAGATGTTGGTCTTGAAAGGTTTAAAATTTTGAAATTACATGAAGCACCAACTCAAAGAAAATGTTGTTATATGTTCCCGAACATATAACAACAGCTTTTCTGTTTTATTTGCCAAAAAAGGTTTTATAAATTATATTTGAAGACTAACAATGTCATTCCAGAGTATCACACCAAAACTTTACATTGTTCGGATCAACCTCCTGTTTTATTGTACCTCCTCATCAGCACCGTTGACACCATTTCACGGGTTGGTCTGCTGCTGTTGGAGTTGAGAAAACACCAACTCTGACAAACACAAAGGTAAAATCATCCATTCACTAATTTGTTCAAATCACTGACAGAGAATCTTTGAAAAAAAATCTAACATCACACGTTTATTCTGTGCTGTTTCTGGACATCCAGCATGATAAATTGTTATGTTACATCAAACACATGAAATAAAGAGTTGATTCCTCACAAATTCACACCCAAAACAAGTAAAATACAGTAAAAGCAGGCAACAAACAGTTAAAACATAGAAAACATTACTTCCAATTGAAAATAAACTGTAATAATACCAGTAATTGGGATACACTAGATGCACACAAACAACAATATACAGTCAGCTTCAAGATAGAAGCAAATGTCAGAACATCCTTTTACAAATTCAGTGTAATGTATTTCTATATTACAAAATACAGTCATAATTGAAAACAACATTAATAATAAACTGAAATTACAATATGTCTTTTGTAAAAGTAGTTGCAGCTTAATATGTCACGTCATGATCTGTCTTATGTAAAGGGATTCAGCATTTTCATTCCCATAATTGCACATTACATGTAAAAATGTTCGACTGTGTATTAATGTCTTATTACTAAGATAAACAAATCCTTATCAGCACCAGATATCATTAAAACTTAGACGTTGTTGTCTGTAGATAATTTAACGGGTCTAGTTTCCAGTCTTTCGTCTGTCTGAAGTTTCCTCTGAATCTCCTCCAGCTGCTCGTTGATTTTCTCCTTGTGGTTCTCCACCTCCTTCTTCCTGTCTGTCATTCCATCTAACAAACCGTTTGTTTTCATCAGTAGTGTTTGTGTTTGCAGGTCAAGTTTTGCATCTTCTAGTTTTCTATCCTGCAGCTGTCTTTTGGCCGTTAATGTGATACTTTTCATTTCGTAGTATCCCTGAGCTCGGTCACTTTCTGCCATCTTCTCCACTGACTGAATCTTGTTCTCAATATCTTCAATGTTTTTCTCCATGTCCTCCCTTTGATGTTGGAGCTGATCCCTCCGGTTTTGTAGTTCCTTGCTTTGTTCAATCAGTATATTAACCACCTGTTCCAAGTTTTTCTGCTCTTCGTCTTTCTTTTGTAACTCCTCTTCAAGTTTTGCCTTTTTCTCCTCCAAATCCTCCATTTCCTTACTTTGTGCCACGAGCTGCTCTCTCTCTCTCTTTTCAGTTTCAGCGTCATGGTGCATCTTTGTTTCTGTGCGAATATAAAATTGGGACATTATTATTAAAGAAATTTTGTGGAAATGAACAGCACAGAGACAGAATAGAAAAGTGAAGGCAAAAACATTTTTATTTTTTTTTAATCAGAGAAACGGGATATTATTTTCTTAAAAGATTGTGCCGCATTCACAGTCCCTGGACACCCTGGACAGGTCACCGGTGCATGCTAAACTCAAATATTAATATTTTAACCTATATATTGACACTGATAAACATTCTGATTTTCTCAATAAACACATCCCTAATTTGCTATATTTTTTAAACATGAGTTTGTAAAGATGTGTCCACCGGTGACATCTTGTGTTTGATCACAATCAAAGCTATGTACTCACCTGTGGTTTGGTTTTGTCTCCATTTCCACGTAAGAAAGACTCCTGCAAGACTAAAAATGAGGACAACAACCACGATAATGCTGACACGAGCAGCAGAAGTAGATGTGGCCACAAAGCAGTCAGCTGAAATCATAATACACACAACAGAATAGTAGTTATACATCAGCTGTTTAAAGGCTGAAATATAATAAATAAAGCAAGGATTCTGATATACCTGTAACCTGGATGTGTGTCTCTCTGATCTGGTTGATGTCCTTCTGTTGGACTCTACAGGTGAAGCTGTTGCTGTGTCTCTTCTCCACAGTCACTCTGCTGCTGACAGTATAGAGGTCATCAGGACCTCTGACTGTCTCTGTAGGTCCAGCAGAGAGGAGGTTTCCCTCACCGTCCAGCCAAAACACCTCAGGCTCTGGATACCAGCCCTCAGAGTCACAGTTTAAAATCACTACACTGCTGTTTAAGTAAATCCCTGCTAAGACAGGTGAGGAGACAGAACCTGATGACAGGAGAGAAGAGAAAAGACTGTGACACAATAATGGCACAAGCTACTTACAGCTGTAGAAAGAACGCCTCTCTCCCTCGTTCTCCATTCCTCCTTTAGTTTTTGGCTATCAGCGGACATGAACAACAAAGTCGGGTTGCGCATTCTCTTCATGGATGATGCGTTCAGTAACGAGTAACAGTGACGCAGCGTCACTTGGATTAGTAACTGTAATAATATAAAGTTTTAGAAAAGTAATTTGTTACACTACTAGTTACTGAGAAAAATAATAATATTAAATTAATGTGTTACAGAGTAATGCATTGCTGCCCAACACTGATCGTGACAGACCTGAAAGAGGTCTCCACAGAAAAATCTACTGGACCTAAATCTGCATAAATACTTGCTGAGAAAAGCTGCTTTCTGGGTAGACTATGGCACAATTAATTGATTTTAAATGAAATTCAAAGACATGAACTCGGCCCAAACAGAGAGATGATTGCAACATTAAAGGAACAGCCGGTACAAAACTATTATGTTAAACTTGCTGTAATCTTAAATTATTGATATGATTTAATTAAAAGTTTTACTTGAGGAAAACACTCCTGAAATTGATCTGAAACAATCAGCTAGAGAGAAGGCATACCACTCTGTTGCAGTTGTGTGAATTACTACAGAAATCAACTTGCAGAGAGCCTTTTAAACCAGACAAGTAAGAAAGTATGTAAATTATGTGTCATTATGCAGCTGAGTTACAATGTATTATGTCTTTTAATTTGGAGGACTTGCTGAGGAAAGCTGCTTTCTAGGTAGACTTAGGAACAATTAATTGATTTTAAATAATTTTCAATAAATGTTACAGACAGTAATTAATTTCCTTTAAAATAGAAACACCAAAATCACAGTACAGTTTAACTACTTTTAACTGAAGTTGATTTGACTTCTCTTGAAGATGGCTTTATGCAGCGATAAATGTTCCATGGTGTTTGGATCTTCATATAAGGGCATTAAATCAGACATTAAACCTGCTCCAGTGGAGCTGCTAAAATGTAAAGATATGTAGTGAGTGTTAAAAACTGAAACCCACTCACCAACAACAAGCTCAACAGTAGATTCTTTATCTTGAGAGGGAAAGTAACATCTATATATTCCATTATCAGAGTGTTTCACTGCAGAGAGTTTCAGTGAAAGGTCTCCGTGCCTCAGCTTCTCGATGGACAGTGATGTTCTTCCTTTGTAAGACGGGTTTTGGTTAACCAGAAGGTTTTGACCTTCATGCCACACATGGACAAATCTGGGTTCCAGATCAGGTCTCCCCCACTCCAGACTCTTGGAAACAACATCTGCTGCAGGTTCCAGGCGGCAAGGCAAGATAACATCCTCACCAACTACTGCCACTATTGTTTGAGACGCTCCAACCCCCTGAGACTGGCCTGGAAGACACAGAACAAATGTTTTATCCTGCATTCAGAACTAACTCATGTGTACAGAATTACTGCTCATATTTATATGAAAAGAATGCTGATTCTTTCTTCCCTCTTTCATTTTGACTTCACCCGGTGTTGATGTTTGTGTGTAAGTTACCTCTGAAAGAGTCTGTCAGTAGAAGGAGGATCACAGCTTGCTGGAAAACCCAAGCACTGAAGTAACCAAGCTTATCTTTAGGTCCAAAGAACAGTCCATTATTTAGGCAAAGCATCTTAGAGTTCTAAGAAATCAAAAAAATAAATAATAAATGCAACTTCCAAAAAGAATGTATGGAGCCTGATGTCGGCCATATGGTGTATCTGTATGATAAACTTGTGCTCTCAGATTTCGACCCGGAGGAGAAAGAAGTCCAAACTCCTTCCTTCAAAAAGCCTAATTAAAAGTAATGTAAATGTAAATGCTCCGTATTTGTATAGCGCCAGTCAGTAAATAGTCAGTATGTGCCATTTCTATTAACACTGAAATGTAAAAATATAACAGAAAGGCCATATCTTCGGCAACTTTGTACATGCTGTCACTTTAATGTAATGTCCTTGTGGATTTGTGAGAATAAGTATAATTTGCAGGGCAACAGCCACAGTTGAGACAGTGTAATAGAAAGGTGTTACTCTGCTGTCCAGTTTGTTCAAATAGTAACTCATAGTGCCATTTTTAGTGATTAAGTTTCAAGTTTTGTTACAGAAATGTTCTATTGCAGCAGGTAGTAACACAGGCAAAGAATCTTACAGCTTATACTGCCTACGAGAATGAATAAAACACATATAAAAGTATCAAAGCCAGAAATACTCAAATATAAATGAGCCACACGCGTTCAGAAACGCTGTTGCAGGTGGAGAAGCTCCATTTATCAGCTGTGTATAATAACCCGTTTCACAAACTTTAAAATAAAAGCTAGTGAGAACACCATTAAAATTGAAATAGAAATGAAAATACATTTACTTAACAAAAGGCCCCTTCCTGTTGTATCTCTCTCAGTCAGTTCTCTCCTGAAACTGCAAAGCTGTGCTCAAAGTCCTTGAATAATAAAAAAAAGTACTTTGACCCGGTTCAACATGTGTGTTCTTTTTTTTTTTTTCTCTCATTGACTGTATAAGATAATCAGAGAGAAAGTTATTGTATTTTGCAAATCTGCATGTCTGTTTTCTTTCAGGCCATAATACTAATTGAAGGCTTTTATACAGTAACGGGTATTTTCAGTTGTTCCTCCTCTCTAACGGACGTCCTGCAGCTGAGGTTGGTTGCCAGGTTAATAATCTATATCCTGAATAAAGATCCCGAGTTGGTGAGTTAATAAATAACAGGACAGAATTCTACTGTAATATCAAAACCTTTGAATATGCACACACTTCTCAGGGATGTTAAAAACATAGTTTAAGACAATTGTAATAACTTTATTTTATTTTTAATAAAGAGGACAGACATATTTAAATGGAAAACTTTATTAAGTTGTATATACACAATTGTAATTTTACATAGGTTAAACTCTGCCTGAGTAATTTAATTCTGGTGAAAAAAATAATGTAGAAGACATCATAATCAATGATAATGATTTATTAATTTAAAAAGCTACAGGAGTGTACTTCCTCACAGAGTAATACAGCTAATCATCATAAAATTTAAATATATATAAATAAACATTTGCAATGTAATCATTACACACAAAAAATAACAATCAAAGAGAAATAACATCTACTTTTTAGATATAATTATCAGTTAGTTAATTAATCAATTGTTAAATGCAGAGATGGTCCTGAACTCTCTAGGGCCCTAAGCAAATTTGTGCTATGGGGCCCTCCTGCCTGACTTTTGAGCCATGTGAACCAAGTAGCGAATCCCACCATCCACCCCAACCTCCTCCTGGAAACAGAGACCGATCACCTTCAAAATAAAATGTCTGAGTCTGTTGGAGCAACGTGACTAGCCTTAATTTAAATAGAGTTTTCACCACGAGAGTCTCTACGTGGTGCTTATGTGCAATCTGTACATAAAGCGGGTCTCCATCAGCCTACAATGGTCATAAACAATATAATAATATATAAAGCACTGTTTTCACTGTTCAAGCCGCTTTACTTTCAGAGAAATTAGAATTTTTCTACCCGTGCCTGATATCAGTTGGCATAACCAGCTGTAACAATATTTGGTAAAGCGTTATGTATGTAGTCAGGATATCCCGAACTCAAATGTGTGTTGTTGCCAGGAATAATTTATTTAACATGGTTCCAGCAAGCATAAGTCATTTCTAGTACAATTCAAAATCACAGAATAACATAATTTCCCTAGCATTTTAGACATGTTTTATAGGCTACTTCCTGAAAAATAAAATCTAATTAATCTTTTTTCCATACTGTACTTAATTTGTTGGGTTAAGACCATTTTGAAAACTGAACGTTGTCCCATGTGTGTTGTCACGCCAAGTTCACCAAGTCCTAAAATTTTATAAATTATTATGTGGTGATCGTATCACATACAATTAATTAATTTCATAGTCTCTCGTCAAGTAAGACTCTCGTATTACAAGTGTTGTTGTGGTGATGAAAATGACTCACTTGTTTAGATTTTCTTGTTCAATTTTCATTGTACAAGTTGGAAATTGGAACAAGCTGACTCTTTGTTGTGCTAAATGTCACTGCGCGTCTTCATTCAATGCGACAGTTACACAGCACAGGGCTAACATTGTTTAGGCAGCATAGGCTCTGGAAAAATGAACTCCGCACTGTTCGATATATATTTGCGCAACGTAGGACAACGAAATTGGGAAATACCCCCTAAACTGGCTGTTTTCATCATACAATGCGAACAACGGCAGATGAATTATACTTCATGCACAGACCATATGATATTATATATGGGCTACAGTATATTATAATTGAAAGAATTTGAAAGAATACATTATGCTATTTCTAATCTCACCATTGTAATTCTACTTTATCCTCCACCTTATTTTTGTGTTTTATCACAAACTTAACTTGCATTTTGTATTTTGTCACCTGCGATTCCGTTTTCACAACAGCAGGTGAGCCGCGTGTGGAGGAGGCTTGTTGTTAATTACCGATGGAGCCACCGTGGTATGAATGTATATAGATGTTACTCATGGATAGGGACGTTAGGCTACTGTATGAATTAGGACTTTAGAGATATAATGATAGTAATTATAATAATATATATTATATATATTTATACATATGGATGGTCTGGTTGTATACTCAGGAAACATGGTTACATGGTTTGAATTTGGTTGTGGCTTTATAGAACGACGACAGAGAATGATCAAGAGGTGAATTTGTGCATTATACTTTGTCAATTAAAGCAAACCAATCAGCCTTCTGTGTTTGAGAACTGCACTGTTTTTTAATCGCTCACTAGAGGGCTGCAGCGCCGCAATAACCAGCCTAGTTCAAATGAACAAAATGACTCAAAATAAGATTAGTTCATTTAAATGAACAAGGTTTGAAGATTCCAGTCAGTAAAAATATTTGAACTTCAGTCAGCCAATCACAAGACAGTGGGCTTTGAGAGGGGGGGCCTTCAAGAGACAGGAGCATCTACAGCTTGTTTCAGGCCTACATGAAGAGTCAGTATAAGTTTTTCATTAGTCGTCAGTTTGTGACGCACTGGGGATCCCTTTACTGTCATAGTTCAACGCATTGGGGGAAGCCCTGCAGCGTAGTTTTTGACGGTAAAGGTAGGTATGTGATATTTAACAGAAAAGACTGAGTAAGGAGGTGGTTGGAGTGGATGGAAAGCCAGAACCAGGAGACCATTAAAATAAAATGATGACTGAATACAAAACATATGTTAATCTTTCTGTAAGTTGGACCATTATTACTTAAAACTCATGAAATAATGTTTAGTATCTAGACATCATGGCCACGAGGGACACTTTGTATTAAATGATGAACCGTCAGAAAGGAAACAGTATTCACAGCACAGGAGTTCATAATGAATTGAGTCTTTACATCTTATTATAGAACAAAAAGTGAACTTTCTTACTACTCTCGGTGAAGATGAGCATTGAGGTCATCACTTTCTACCCCTTCCAGCTGCAAGTTAATCAGCTCTAAATGGTTCTCTGCTTTCCTCTTCCTTTCTGACATTGTTGCCATTATACCCTCTGTTTTGTGCTTCAGTTTCTCCATGTTCAACTGCTGTTTCTCTACTTTGTCCTTTCTCATCTCCAGTTTATCCTGAGCCTCTACTAGATTTCGTTTTTCTCTCAAGTATCCATCTGTTTTGTCAGTTGCCTTTGCTTTCTCACTCTCTGCTATTTCTTTCTCCACTAAATTAAGCTTCTCCTTGTTCTCCCCCATCTCTTTCGCTATCTCTTCTAACTGCAGTCTTAATTCCTCTCTTTGCGTTTCCAGTCCGTGCTTCACTTCCATCGTTGAAGTAAAAGCTGCTACCAATGCGTTCAGTTCTTCTTGTGTGTTCTGGGATTGTTTCTGCAGCTGTTTTTCACTCGATCCCTTCTTTTTTGCTGAGGATATGTACAACACTGAACAAGACATAAAAGGTCAGGTAGAATTAAACATTGTACATTCAATCAATACCAAATTAAAGATTTACCAGCTCTTAAAGAAAATTTGTTGAATGTGTGTTTTTAATCACAAAATGACATCTATCAATTTGACGTAGAAAAGCAAAGTAGTAGATAAAAAACAGTTCTCCAGACATTTGGTTTAGCAACAAAGTCCTTGATATCACCAGACTCACATTTAGTTTAGTAAAAAAGAGGTATTTATTTGTTACTTACTGATTGCTGATTTTTTACATTTCCAGACAATAAACACACCTCCGAGACACACGAGGCTGCCTGCTAAGCCACCAACCAAGCCAAGACCGAAACAGCATGGGTTACAAGACGTGAGGAACTCTGCAGCTGAAATAATAAAGCACAGAACAAAAAGGCATTCAAGAATGATTTGTATCGGAAATATTTGAACTCAAATTACATAACCCAACAAGAAAAATCAAAAGTGTTTTGTTACATATATTCTTAGTGTTGTGTGTATTTTTTTGTATATTTATTCATGCGTGTTTCTGTATCTGGTTGCATTGTTTTGTATTTCTGCTTTTGTGGATCGTTTACCCGGCAGGCTTGCAGAGCTCTAGTTCATACATGTTTTGTACTATACGTTGCTGTTCTTGGTAAAGGAGGGATGGGCAGTTCTTCCATTGCTGGTTGTTTCTGAGAAATTATGTTTGCAAAACTTCTCAAGCCGCGAGGTGAGGATGTTGAGCTTGACTGAGTGAGAACGTGCATGAGAAGGGGGGGCTGCGCAGCGTGTGACTGATACTGTGTTAGAGACTGTTTCTGGCTCTGATTGGTAGTGCTGTTCAGGGAGTGATGGATTCTTGCAAATGGATTTAGGAGCAGTAGGATTCTTCTACAGATTATCTGTCTCATGTCAGGATATAGATACAGTTTCAGCAAATATATTTTTGAAATAATCCCCTACTGCTGCTATAAACTCGATTATGTGAGAATATTCAGGAAAAAATTCTTGGTGAAGGAAAAAGTCCCCGTGAAAGGATTTCTGATTCCCATGGGCTGTAATGTAATCATCAAGATTAAAACAAAAAAAATGGCCTTTTTTTTACTTTATGTGTGTTGAATCTAGAATATATCTAAGTTTCACTGTTTTGAATTAAATTACAGAAAAACCGAAATTTTTAAAAGCATGATTTTACTCTATTGAACTATGTTTTACCAAATTGCAACTAATTATTATTTTCATTATGGACTAATCTGCAAATTTTTATCTCCATTAGTCGATTAATTATATTGTAAAAATTATGAAAAAGGCAGTAAGTCTTCACATGTGAGAAGCTGGAACCATGAAATGTTTTTACAGGAAAAGTTACATCAACCCGCTCCAAAGGTCCAAATAACAAGGCTCACCGCCTCCTTTTGCCGTGACTATGAGGTGACTGCTTCCTCTTCAGCTACTAATCCACACTCCGTATCTCTGGTCCGAGCTGGACTTGAACCAGCACTCTGGTTTCCAAGCCAAGGCCTAAGTTACTTCTGCCCCAAAAGAGAAACATTACTGAGTGCGAGATTGCGGTGCTGATCACTGAAATGGAGGCCAGAATAAATGTTTTATTTGGTGGTTTGTCCTCTGGGATCAACAACAACTGCAAAACGTGTCAGAGTATCACAATGTGAATTAATGCAGCTGCCTCATAGACTCGTACAATTACTGATAAAAAGAAAAGTAGTTTGCCTGTCACAGATGTTGAGGTGCTTATGAGGTGGAAGTTAGAAAGCTTATATTGTTTGATGCAGCTTGTTCACATATAAAAGAAGCAAGCCAGCTTTCTGTTGAAAGGTAAACACTATATATCATTGATCACATAAAAGACACGCCTGTTGGCAAATACCCGCTGCTAACAGCCTGTTAAGCACAAAGATCCAAGAGTACAGCTCTAGGGAATCTAAATTAACATTATGGACAGTCATCATCATGGGCAAGAAAATCTTTCATTCGCGTTGTGTTCTGCAGTGCCATAGTGCAGGCATCATGCAGCATTACGCACGTGAATCACGCTGTATTTACATGTTAAAGAGGTCGTATAATGCTTTTTGGCTTTTTCCCTCTCCTTGTTGTCATGGCCCCACTATTGTGCAGTGTCAAGTCTCATGGGCTACGAGGTTTTGTCAAACCCCTAATCTAAGCCCTTAAAAGCAAGGATGGTGTATTGGTCAAGGATGTCGGACCAATTTTGGTAGGCCTTCTGGGCCAAAAATGCCAGGGCCGATTTTTTGTCCCAGTCCAGCCCTGCTTCCAGGTACTTTTTTTCGTATCACCTCCATCGAGGTTCCAAGCGAGCTGAGGGAAACTAAAATGTAACGTGAAAACAGGACAGACTGCTGATTGGTCAGAGAGAATTTTCACTATTCACTGCATCATCATTGCTGCACCAGACAGAGACCAGCAACAGAAAGTTTTATATTTTACAGTTTTCGTATGGAATTTCATCACTAAATCCACTTCTGGGAAGTTTTGAGGTGAGAAATCAGCTGTGTAGATTTCAAATATTGACAGTTTTACGAGAAGTGATGGTGGAACAAAAATGTGCTTGAAAGTTTTCGGAGTTGAGGAGCTCTGCATTGGCTGCGGGGGAAGCCTGTGCCAACCTGCGGGAGGAGCATATAAGGCCGGCCAGCCGCCCGCTCACAGAGCCCTCTGCTCCCGCCGTCACACAGACCGCTGCAGCAACAACGGCAGAGGAAAACACAGCTGGAAGGTTTTCATACCGCTTATCTGTCTTTACATTCTGAGTAATGTTGAAATGTTTTAACTTAAAAAAGAGAAAGCTGTGTGGATCGCTGGTGTGTGT
>NC_060161.1:31629514-31631150 GCF_021292245.1 Micropterus dolomieu | reverse complement strand
AACACCTCAGGCTCTGGATACCAGCCCTCAGAGTCACAGTTTAAAATCACTACACTGCTGTTTAAGTAAATCCCTGCTAAGACAGGTGAGGAGACAGAACCTGATGACAGGAGAGAAGAGAAAAGACTGTGACACAATAATGGCACAAGCTACTTACAGCTGTAGAAAGAACGCCTCTCTCCCTCGTTCTCCATTCCTCCTTTAGTTTTTGGCTAAGTCCGGTTGCGCATTCTCTTCATGGATGATGCGTTCAGTAACGAGTAACAGTGACGCAGCTTCATAATAATATTAAATTAATGTGTTACAGAGTAATGCATTGCTGCCCAACACTGATAGTGACAGACCTGATAGAGGTCTCCACAGAAAAATCTACTGGACCTAAATCTGCATAAATACTTGCTGAGAAAAGCTGCTTTCTGGGTAGACTTTGGCACAATTAATTGATTTTAAATGAAATTCAAAGACATGAACTCGGCCCAAACAGAGAGATGATTGCAACATTAAAGGAACAGCTGGTACAAAACTATTATGTTAAACTTGCTGTAATCTTAAATTATTGATATGATTTAATTAAAAGTTTTACTTGAGGAAAACACTCCTGAAATTAATCTGAAACAATCAGCTAGAGAGAAGGCACACCACTCTGTTGCAGTTGTGTGAATTACTACAGAAATCAACTTGCAGAGAGCCTTTTAAACCAGACAAGTAAGAAAGTATGTAAATTATGTGTCATTATGCAGCTGAGTTACAATGTATTATGTCTTTTAATTTGGAGGACTTGCTGAGGAAAGCTGCTTTCTAGGTAGACTTAGGAACAATTAATTGATTTTAAATAATTTTCAATAAATGTTACAGACAGTAATTAATTTCCTTTAAAATAGAAACACCAAAATCACAATACAGTTTAACTACTTTTAACTGAAGTTGATCACCAGATTATTGGATACTCCTTCAAAGAAATATAACCACAACCCATCTGCCACTAATATACAAGTACAGGTGTAATTTATTTGACTTCTCTTGAAGATGGCTTTATGCAGCGGTAAATGTCCCATGGTGTTTGGATCTTCATATAAGGGCATTAAATCAGACATCAAACCTGCTCCAGTGGAGCTGCTAAAATGTAAAGATATGTACAGGAGTGTTAAAAACTGAAACCCACTCACCAACAACAAGCTCAACAGTAGATTCTTTATCTCTGTGAGGGAAAGTAACATCTATATATTCCATTATCAGAGTGTTTCACTGCAGAGAGTTTCAGTGAAAGGTCTCCGTGCCTCAGCTTCTCTATGGACAGTGATGTTCTTCCTTTGTAAGACGGGTTTTGGTTAACCAGAAGGTTTTGACCTTCATGCCACACATGGACAAATCTGGGTTCCAGATCAGGTCTCCCCCACTCCAGACTCTTTGAAACAACATCTGCTGCAGGTTCCAGGCGGCAAGGCAAGATAACATCCTCACCAACTACTGCCACTATTGTTTGAGACGCTCCAACCCCCTGAGACTGGCCTGGAAGACACAGAACAAATGTTTTATCTTGCATTCAGAACTAACTCATGTGTACAGAATTACTGCTCATATTTATATGAAAAGAATGCTGATTCTTTCTTCCCTCTTTCATTTTGACTTCACCCGG
>NC_060161.1:31628762-31629494 GCF_021292245.1 Micropterus dolomieu | reverse complement strand
GTCACACAGACCGCTGCAGCAACAACGGCAGAGGAAAACACAGCTGGAAGGTTTTCATACCGCTTATCTGTCTTTACATTCTGAGTAATGTTGAAATGTTTTAACTTAAAAAAGAGAAAGCTGTGTGGATCGCTGGTGTGTGTGTCGCATTGAACATTACGTCGCGGCAGTTGTGTGTGGTGTCGCTATGACAACAAGCTACGTACTATCTCTGGGTACTGTCTGCAATGGAAAACGGAGCAGGGCCGAGTAGAATCGAGTCTATCGATTTGCGCTATGGCAGCATTTTTCGGCAAGGCAGCATAGATCAGAACACCGGCAACAGTTCAACATTTAGTCCTAAAAGATGATGCAACTCCGATTCTGTTTGGGCCTGGAAATTCACAATCACAACCTGTAAGTATGCTTTATTGGTTGTGAATTATATTTAAAATAAACACGGCAATGTAACTTCACAGACTGTTCAAGTGCGGAGTTGTTTTAAACGTTGGCTAACACAGCTAAAGTTATAGCTATAATACTAATGTTACACCTGATGTGAAAGCTACTGAGCAAACGTTCAAATTGTTTGGCCAATTTTTATGTAAAATTGAGTTGAAATATGGTGATTTTTGAAGTGGTTTATGGTAAGATGTGGAACAATGATGTTGTCTGATTGTGGACTTGTGAGTAACTTATACCATCTGTCGCAGTCTGAAGCGGCTTTGATTTGGATCACACTACCTTGTTTCC
>NC_060161.1:31623427-31628662 GCF_021292245.1 Micropterus dolomieu | reverse complement strand
CGTCTCCCTCTTTAACCGGAAGGACAGGACTCTCCAGGATCACAGAACCACCTGAACAACACCATTAAAACATTTAATTTATACCATACCAACTTGGAGTCAGTGGTTAATTATTTATATTGGCATATCCCATCATACATCCAGCAGTGTACTGAATGATATGTCTGAAAGTCTGGAAGTTGTGTCCCTGCAGGGTATGGAAATGGCGCCACTCATAATTGGAGTTGACTTTCTAAAAGCAATACAAGAAGATTAACATGCCTTCTCCTCTATTGTATTTACTGACAGTATGGCAGCTTTCTGGTGATTCTCCAGCTCCAGAGATGCTACAGTTGTAGAGTCATTCCTCACTGCATTTGATAATAATAATAATAATAACATTTTTGGCCCAGGCAACTCAAGACAATCTGTTGGACACTCTTCACCAATACACCACCCTTGCAGTCCTCTTAAAGATGTGCACCTACTGTAAAATGCCACCAAACCACTATAAAGCTGAGTTGTAAGTGCCGTGGACAAGTGTACTGGTGATCAGAGGTGGCCGTGCACAATAAGTACAAGTCATTTTCATAGCAGCGTGTGATTAGCCATGCAAGCCATGCTGACAAAACGTCACCTACTCAGCCATTAGCACAGTTGGCCGAAGTTGAGACTGCCTTAGGGAACTATGCATGCTACAAAAACAATGTCAATTAGCTTATGGTGCGGTGCTGTTTGACAGTGAGTGATCCCCAGATAGGGTGACAGTGTCATTTTATGATGTTACCATTATATTATTATCAATGGCACACATTGATGGAAATGTTTTCTATTTAACCAACACCACAAGCTTTCCCTAACATTTCTCTATAAGTGTTGGAGTGCCTAAACATAACCATAAAAAGTTTAATGATGCTTTACCACGCAAATGCCCGGTCAATATAACATTAATTATTTATTTATATAACTATAAAAAAATGGACGGATGGCATATTTTGCAGCAGCCGTTTGAAGATTTTATTAGTTTTTTTGGCCCGCAAGAAGTAGAGGGCAGAGGGGTAGGGGATGGAGGTAAGAGAACAAATTGGGCCAGCCCCATCTCAGTAAAGAACAGGAATCAATGGGTTTATGTCTGTACTCTACGGGCCTATCATTGGTCCATTTTTTTATAGTTATTTAAATAAATAATTAATGTTATATTGACCGGGCATTTGCGTGGTATGCTAGATTACCAGTCCACCCCTACACTGTTTGCATTGTAAAATATCCAAACTCGCAATACAATATACGAAAATATCTGATTATAGCGACTACAGCATCATTAAACTTTTTATGGGTATGTTTAGGCACTCCAGCACTTATAGAAAAATGTTAGGGAAAGCTCATGGTGTTGGTTAAATAGAAAACATTTCCTCAATGACTTAAATCAAGAAACACAACGTGATAATGAATATTTAATTTACACCACAATGTTTCCCTAAAATTAAAGTGCTTTTGTTGCCTGAATGTAACCACAGACTGGACTTGCTGCAGTCAAAGTCCTGAGCTTTGCAGACCCACAACCCTGACCACCCCAGTGATTCAAAAATGTTTTTGAATCAGTGATTAGTTTGTCAGCACAACTGTGAAAACAATTTAGTATAAAATATGTTTCTAGGAGACAAAGGTCGAGCACATAAACCTTCAAACAGCAGCCCAAAGCATCAGTACAAATGGGAAGCAAGAATTCCCGAATATTGCCCTGCACATTTTGCATGCAAAAAGTAAGTTGAATACAAATTCTACATTTAAAGTATAAAGTGGACCACTGAGTTTTATCAGTTAAGGTTTATACTGAACATTCTGTGTGAAACACATCAGGTAGTTACCAGTTTAAAATGGGTATCAAGTGACTTTAGAAATATAATAAACATACCAACAATAGTGATGTTGGCACTGTAGCTTCTCTCTCCTCCATCAGTCTCACACCAGTATTCTCCACTGTCTCCTGAATAGCTCTTATCAATAGTGCAGGAGGACCCCGTTGGCGTCCTCTTAATGTCACATACCGGCTTAAATTCCTCAGTGTTCCTGATCACTCTCAATCGAGTGAAATCATCAGTCCCCTCACAATGAAAAGAGACAGACTCATATTCAAAGTGCTGCAGTCTGTCTGGAGTGATACGAAGAAAAGCTGCATCTGAAACTGAGAAAAAGTGTCTCAGATTAAACATCCAAAATTGGGAAATAATGATGTCTGTGACAAATGGGACTAAATTAAAAAAAATCAAAGTACCTCATGTAAGTGGCAGACACAGCTAGTATTTTTGCAAGACACTTTCAGGTATTCACATGTAGCATTAATTAATTAAATTTAACCTGAATTTAACTTTAACTTCAAATTTGAGATCAGATTAATTTATGAAAACTGTAGACATATGTAATTGGTTAAGGTAAACCTACCGTGAAGCTGTAGATGGAGAGAATTAAGTAAAAAAAAAATTAAGAAGAGTATTTTCTCTTTGTTGCTCACCACTTTGAGTATAACGATTCTGAGCTCGTGACTCCAGCAGAATGAATTCAAGCATCACTGGATAAACAAAGGAGCGAAGCTGTACATCAGTCATATGCTTTGATGTTCAGGCATATATATAAAAAGAGAAACCAGAGACTCAGTACTCACTCAGTCTGAAGCAGAGAGCTGTAGCCTCCATTTTGTCTCGCTACTGACTGAGCATCAGACTGAACTACAGCTGAAGTGTATTGTAGATGAAAACTTCCTCTTCCTGTTAAGTTTATTTCTGATGTTGATGCAAAACCCGGGGCCACACTCACTGTGGCATTAACACAGCAGTGGTTTGTCACACCCACTCAACTACCCATCCTTGATGACTTTTATTAATTTAACCAGTAAGGGTGCCCATTTTTATATATTTTTCTTACTTTGTACAGACTAACGGGGGGAGCCAGAGACAAATGGGTGTATAAAGCCAGTTCTCTCTAACAATCTGTGTGGCTACTGGTGTCAGGTATCTGTCTCAAACCCAAATGCAGACAAGCAGATAGTTCAGAAGAGGAAAATAAGGCAGGTTTCAGGGCTAAGAGGAAACTCCTCAGGTGTGGGCAGGCGCGAGGAGGGGACCACGGAACCCAGGCCCAAGCACACACCTCGCTGCCAGAAGCCCAAGGCCCCTTGCCCCCAGGTCTCCAGAATATTGGGGTCATAAGAACAAGACAATAATAATAATATAACAGAAATATTGGGGGTTCTGGGGGTCCTCCCCCATAAGATTTTGGGCATTTAACAATTAATTTCCTGCATTCTGGAGACATTTTCTTAACCAATAAATGTCTTTATTTTCATCAAGCGGAGCACACAATTCAGAATATAAAAATATAATGGAATATAATGCAGTAATCAGCAAATTGTTTTTTTGGACAATGCATATCTGTTTTTACATTGCATTGCATGGTTTCTTATTTTGACAAAAAAACTTTCTCATAGCACTTACATTTGTTTGTTTTTCAACATTTTTAACAAATCCTTTCAAAAAGTGGTGAGGACATGTCCCCAGCGTCCCCATTGTAAATGAGTATGAGTATACTGATTTTCTAATGTTCAGTGTTAATCACTATCTAACTCAGCAAGTTAGGAGTGCTGTCACAACACAATATTGTTACGTATCATCTTGCTATTTTAAGTGGGTATACGGAAATCCTTGACCTTTTCTAGTAGGTACACAGCGTATAGGCCTATCTGCAAATCACGTAGACTACACCACGGGCCATTCGACATAACGTGAAGGGGCTTCGTGGAGTTCAGCCATTGAAACAGGTAAGTCCAGAGTTCTGTTCATCTCTCTTTCTTTGTTGTGTATGCTGAAAAGGAGATTATTTTACCTCTCAGAACACACCGTGAGATTCCTTGCAGGTCATTAGTTTCCATAAACATTGGCCACTCCTTTTTGAAATAACTAATAAAATCTAGGTCTTTAAGTAATGATGTACAGATCGATAGAAACCGGTGCATGATCGCTGATAGTGACAGGGTGAATCTGAGTGTCTGAGATGTCTGTCATAATTGAGCTGCTAACCACTAAAATAGTCAAGGCGAGAACATGAGTGGTGGACTGGTGAGAAGAAGGTATTCTCTGAGAGTGGGGCGGTTAGAACACCAAACATCGCAGAGACCAAAATTGCTCAAGTATTGTTTAAGGGTGTCTGTTGATTTCCAAATACACTGACTGCCTGCCTTACAGAGCCTGTCAACTGCTGGATTACATACCAGGTTGAAGTCCCCTCCTATTATAAGTGCTGTGTCTGAGTGAGCAGAGAGTGAGGTGAAAAAAGCAGTCAAAAAGGAGTTGTCATCAACATTCGGGCCATATATATTACAGATGCATAAATGAGTATTTTGAATTGAAATGTTATCTATAATATATTGACCCTCTGGGTCTATAGTAGTGGTATTATGACTGAAATGTGTTTTTACTTTTTATCACTAATGGTGACCCCTCTTTGTTTGGAGTTATAACAGGCTGAGTACATGTGAGAAAACTGTGGTGAGGTGAGTTTAAATGAGTCTCCAGTAGTAAGATACTAACGTGCTTGTAGATTCTTTAGGTGGTTAAAAATGTTTATTCTCTTTTCCCTTGAACCAAATCCGCATACATTTCAAGAGGTGAGCTTAAGTGTGGTCATCATTCAACTATTGGATGTTGTATAGGCTAGTGTGTGTATGTATGTGTGTGTGTGTTTGTGTTGTATCCTTGTGTGTGATGTGTGCCTATGTGTGTGTTTTGTATGCGCTTGCGTGTGCCTGTGAGTGCTAGCGGTGTGCCTGACTGCTTGTGAATTAGACAGTATAAAAATAGCACAGCTGATTGACGTGATCCATCTTCAATTAACCTCTTCTTTATTGGGAACAAGACTCTGTGTTAGTCCAGTATCTCCCATGGACACACGGAGTAAACATTTATCATCCAGATCTCCAGAAAGAGAGTACAGAAGCAACTGCTTCTATATCTGATATCTGAGTATCTACACTCACCTAAAGGATTATTAGGAACACCTGTTCAATTTCTCATTAATGCAATTATCTAATCAACCAATCACATGGCAGTTGCGTCAATGCATTTAGGGGTGTGGTCCTGGTCAAGACAATCTCCTGAACTCCAACCTGAATGTCGGAATGGGAAAGAAAGGTGATTTAAGCAATTTTGAGCGTGGCATGGTTGTTGGTGCCAGACGGGCCGGTCTGAGTATTTCACAATCTGC
>NC_060161.1:31620969-31623407 GCF_021292245.1 Micropterus dolomieu | reverse complement strand
ACTAATGGTGACCCCTCTTTGTTTGGAGTTATAACAGGCTGAGTACATGTGAGAAAACTGTGGTGAGGTGAGTTTAAATGAGTCTCCAGTAGTAAGATGCTAACGTGCTTGTAGATTCTTTAGGTGGTTAAAAATGTTTATTCTCTTTTCCCTTGAACCAAATCCGCATACATTTCAAGAGGTGAGCTTAAGTGTGGTCATCATTCAACTATTAGATGTTGTATAGGCTAGTGTGTGTATGTGTGTGTGTGTGTGTGTTTGTGTTGTATCCTTGTGTGTGGTGTGTGCCTATGTGTGTGTTTTGTATGCGCTTGCGTGTGCCTGTGAGTGCTAGCGGTGTGCCTGACTGCTTGTGAATTAGACAGTATAAAAATAGCACAGCTGTTTGACGTGATCCATCTTCAATTAACCTCTTCTTTATTGGGAACAAGACTCTGTGTTAGTCCAGTATCTCCCATGGACACATGGTAAACATTTATCATCCAGATATCCAGAAAGAGAGTACAGAAGCAACTGCTTCTATATCTGACATCTGAGTATCTATACTGTCTGTATATTTGTCCTACATATTTGTTCTTTGTATTGTTACAACTCCGGCCGCAACAAAGAAGGAGGATGCCACTCAGGTGTAACAATAACTAACATAGATGTATTAAAACAGAACAAAACAAAGAAACAATGTGGCAGAGCGGTGTTGAAGGTGCAAGCACCGTCTGGGTGAGCAGGCCTAAATAGGTTGGGCTCACTGGCCAGGTGCTCTCAATCTCCTTGATTGCCTACAGAGAGAAACACACAGACAGCACACTGTACACAGGTCCCAGACAGAGCTCTAGGATTTATATGAGCTTTATGTTGTAATGTGTCATTGATGACAGACATTTTGTTCCTCCATTTTACAGCTTTTTGTTTTTCTTTTTTACAACTTCTGTTTCATCTGAAGGATGGAGTGTACTGTAAATCATGGCTCATTGCCTTCAGTGACCATCCTCATAACACTTGTCCTGTCCAGTAGTAAATGTCAGCTTGGCAAAGATGTAGTGATTTTTAAATAATGCATTTTGTAGACCATAAGTTGTTGTGAAAAAGGAATATTATATTTTGTGTTCAGGATTATGGTTATGTGATATTGTTTGCTTCCAAAAACAGTTGACGGTAGCAACTGCTGCCAGGATACCTGGCAGGTGATGATGTCTTTCCGCCATGTTAACTTGAATCTGCCGTCAGCAGCTTTATAAGTGTGGACCAAACCTTGTTTAGATCAGGAGAACATCCATGGAAGGCTGTAATAGCAGAGTCAAAATCTATCTTATTTTTACCGCATGACACTATTTTTGGATGAATTGATTAACGGAAATGTGTCCCTGAAAATCTTCAAAGAAAAATCTCTTAAGGAGAGAAATATAAATGCTCCATTCCCTCAATACAGAAGGGAGCTTTTGTCCAACTGAATGTTGGTAAGTCACACCGTGTGGGGATTAGAGGGTTGCAGCAAATTACAGAACGATAATTACGTATTGTCACTCCATATTCTATGAGTATAGGCGCAGCCCTCTAAGGCCATCACTGTTGGGTTTATGTACATGCGTGGCACTGATAAAACTTGTTTATGCCCACCCACAGTGTGGACCTCTCCTACGTCTGCACCTTGTAAAAATACAATGGTGAGACCTAGCCTTCGCCTCCCATAGTGCCTTTTCTTCAACACTGAGAACCAAGGTCCAATGAGGCCCACTGCTTACAGGGCTGC
This sequence comes from Micropterus dolomieu, assembly GCF_021292245.1. NCBI lineage: Eukaryota > Metazoa > Chordata > Actinopteri > Centrarchiformes > Centrarchidae > Micropterus > Micropterus dolomieu. The sequence goes on along the minus strand of NC_060161.1, from coordinate 31,621,660 downwards.
ACCTATACTCATGGAACATGGAGTTACAATGCATAACTATTCATAGTTTTCAGTCACGGGACATTTGCAGTGACCTGGAGGGTCACAACAACAGACCAAGTTGCGACTCCCTCGTAGAGACGCCGCAAAAGCTGTTAAATTTTATTTGGATCATCTCTCAATTCAAGAAAAAGATAGATATGGAGACAAACTGCAAGTGTTGTGCAGTTGCAATCCATATAGTGCACCCGTTGCCACATTTCAGCCGTTAAAAACCGCCAGGTCCCTGCCAGCGCTCAACTGTGAGGCTTAGACTATAAAACGTGCTGCTGATGGAGAAAGTGGAGTAGACAGGCAGGGGGGAGACAGAGAGAGGCGGGGCACGCCAGTGTATTTACCTGAGGTATAGGCTTTTTGTGTATCAGAGTGTGAGGAGAAGATAATTCTGAGGAAGGTCCAAAGCATATTTAAAATTTATAATAATTATGTTCCTGGTGATTAAAACCTGCTGGTTTGATGTGAAAAATGTAGGGGTTTCACGACGCCTGCTCAACCACTGCCCATCTGTCAGCCATCACCGATGGATGATGGCATCATCTATCAGCCCAACCCTACATAGAGGGCAGCCAGATCGCTGACTATCTTGGCCAAAGTCAGAGCCATGAGCAGAGGGACCTTGGCCAAAAGGAATCACAGGTCTGCCGTCTGCAAG
>NC_060161.1:31599205-31620949 GCF_021292245.1 Micropterus dolomieu | reverse complement strand
AATATGGGCCAACATTTCTAAAGAATGCTTTCAGCACCTTGTTGAATCAATGCCACGTAGAATTAAGGCAGTTCTGAAGGCGAAAGGGGGTCAAACACAGTATTAGTATGGTGTTCCTAATAATCCTTTAGGTGAGTGTATACTGTCTGTATATTTGTCCTACGTATTTGTTCTTTGTATTGTTACAACTCCGGCCGCAACAAAGAAGGAGGATGCCACTCAGGTGTAACAATAACTAACATAGATGTAATAAAACAGAACAAAACAAAGAAACAATGTGGCAGAGCGGTGTTGAAGGTGCAAGCACCGTCTGGGTGAGCAGGCCTAAATAGGTTGGGCTCACTGGCCAGGTGCTCTCAATCTCCTTGATTGCCTGCAGAGAGAAACACACAGACAGCACACTGTACACAGGTCCCAGACAGAGCTCTAGGATTTATATGAGCTTTATGTTGTAATGTTACCCATTGTGTCATTGATGACAGACATTTTGTTCCTCCATTTTACAGCATTTTCTTTTTCTTTTTCTTTTTTCACAACTTCTGTTTGACCTGAAGGATGGAGTGTACTGTAAATCATGGCTCATTGCCTTCAGTGCTTCCTTCAGAACATCCATGGAAGGCTGTAACAGCAGAGTCAAAATCTATATTATTTTTTCCGCATGACACTGTTTTTGGATGAATTGATTAATGGAAACATGTCCCTGAAAATCTTCAAAGAAAAATCTCTTTAGGAGAGAAATATAAATGCTCCATTCCCTCAATACAGAAGGGAACTTTTTTCCAACTGAATGTTGGTAAGTCACACCGTGTGGGGATTAGAAGGCAGCAAATTACAGAACGATAATTAATTTCCATATTCTATGAGTATAGGCGCAGCCCTCTAAGGCCATCACTGTTGGGTTTATGTACATGCGCGGCACTGATAAAACTTGTTTATGCCCACCCACAGTGTGGACCTCTCCTACGTCTGCACCTTGTAAAAATACAATGGTGAGACCTAGCCTTCGCCTCCCATAGTGCCTTTTCTTCAACACTGAGAACCAAGGTCCAATGAGGCCCACTGCTTACAGGGCTGCACCTATACTCATGGAACATGGAGTTACAATGCATAACTATTCATAGTTTTCAGTCACGTGACATTTGCAGTGACCTGGAGGGTCACAACAACAGACCAAGTTGCGACTCCCTCGTAGAGACGCCGCAAAAGCTGTTAAATTTTATTTGGATCATCTCTCAATTCAAGAAAAAGATAGATATGGAGACAAACTGCAAGTGTTGTGCAGTTGCAATCCATATAGTGCACCCGTTGCCACATTTCAGCCGTTAAAAACCGCCAGGTCCCTGCCAGCGCTCAACTGTGAGGCTTAGACTATAAAACGTGCTGCTGATGGAGAAAGTGGAGTAGACAGGCAGGGGGGAGACAGAGAGAGGCGGGGCACGCCAGTGTATTTACCTGAGGTATAGGCTTTTTGTGTATCAGAGTGTGAGGAGAAGATAATTCTGAGGAAGGTCCAAAGCATATTTAAAATTTATAATAATTATGTTCCTGGTGATTAAAACCTGCTGGTTTGATGTGAAAAATGTAGGGGTTTCACGACGCCTGCTCAACCACTGCCCATCTGTCAGCCATCACCGATGGATGATGGCATCATCTATCAGCCCAACCCTACATAGAGGGCAGCCAGATCGCTGACTATCTTGGCCAAAGTCAGAGCCATGAGCAGAGGGACCTTGGCCAAAAGGAATCACAGGTCTGCCGTCTGCAAGAGCTCAAAAGGGGCTTGGATCAGGGCGCGTAAATCCAGCACCAAATCCCACTGTGGAGTGGCAGACCGATCAGCCAAACTGTTGGAAAAGCATAGAGCAGCCGAGGAGGCCATCCTGGGACCACAACGGCGTCCACCTCCAGCAGGGGGACGTCCCACGAGCTCAATGAGAACAATAGGGGTGAGCGTTCTCTCTGTTGGGAAACAGGTCCATGTCTGCCTCGCCGAACCTGAGCCAGATCTGGACCACCAGATCAAGGTGAAGGCGCCATTCGCCTGGGCGAGGGCCCCCCTCGACATTATGTCCGGCCCTCTGTTCAGCACACCCGGAGTGTTCTCTGCTCTGATGGAGAGCAGGTGAGTGTGAGCCCACAGCGTACCCCTCATTGCCAGTTTATGTAGGCCGCTGCAGCCAGCACATGCTGGTTCCGCAACAGAGGGGCAAAGTGCGGGAAGTGCTTTCCACACCATGAGGAGTTCTGACACATTTATGTGGAGAGGCGTGTGAGCTTGCCACAGGCTGGCCACCGCCTGAGAAAGACAGGTCCCGACCCAGCCCACCAGAGAAGCATCTGTCTGTGGGGGCCAGATCCGGACTGAGCTGCACCCACGCCTCATCCTGGGAAAAGAAAAGTGAGAATCTGATCATTTTGGTGAACTGAGTCTTTAATGATCCACTCTGTGTTTTCTTGTTTCTTTAAACCGCCACAGTTTCTTTCTGCCTTGAAAGTTAATAAAAATTGTCTTCCACATTTTTTTGTATTTTGTTGTGATTGCCTTAGGTCTCATCTTCAAGTTTCCGTTGAGAGCCATCAAGGGACATGGTGTTGTACAACTATCATACAGTATCTCACAAATGTGAGTACACCCCTCACAGTTTTGTAAATATTTGATGATATCTTTCATGTGACAACACTGAAGAAATAACAGTTTGCTACAATGTAAAGTAGTGAGTGTACAGCTTGTATAAATTAGTAAATTTGCTGTCCCCCCAAAATAACACATCACACAGCCATTAATGTCTGAACCGCTGGCAACAAAAGTGAGTACACCCCTAAGTGAAAATGCCAAATTTTGATTTTAAATACTACAGTCCGACTTAGTGAATTGTCAGTATTCAAGGTGGGAGGGCTCTGTGCCCTGATATAAAATGCAGGACCTTTTTTGAATATCTATCAGTTACAAATATAACAATCAAATGTATTTGAACATTTGATGAAACTGAAATTTTAAAATGTCTTCCACTGTCCTTTGCGATACCGTTTACTCTATAATGTCTGAATAATATCACTGTTAAATTATGAAGGAATGATGGATTGGATGAGGGGGCAAAGTTAGAGCACCATACTCAACACCATCATCAAGAAGGCCCAGCAGAGGATGTACTTCCTGCACCAGCTCAAGAAGCTCAACCTGTCTGGAACTGCTGATCCACATCTACACAACCAGGATTCAGTCTGCTCTCTGCACATCAATCACTGTCTGGTTTGAATCTGCCACCAAACAGGACAGGGACAGACTACAATGGACTGCAGAAAATATCAATGGTGCCAACCTGCCCCTACTAAGGCTATTAATGCTGCGCTTAATGCTATCTGATGGTTTCTACATGTTCTGTCCACAGCTTCTACACTTGATAAAGGTCACGTGTACAACATTGTTTAGTATGTTTTGTACCTAACACTAGGGGGCAGCACAGTTAAAACTTTTTTTCTGCAGTATCAACTTACCCTCTCTGCCTTGCCTGGCCTTAAGTGTTTATATACAAAGATCTCATAAAAATATTTAGACACATTGATCAAAGAAATATGAAAGGCCAGTGGTTCTCTCTGCCGTACGTCCTCTATGGAAGCATACTGGGGTTCCTGATCTGCTAACGCTGGGTCTGTAGCTGCTGAGAGAGCTGCTGTCACTGTGAAGCTGGAAGCTCCAGATACTGGAAATATTGAAACAGATGAAATCGTCTCAGCCGCAGACATTTTTTATTCCTGGTGTCCATAAAGCTGCGAACAATGTGGCTGCGTGACCATGTTTTTGTAATAACTAGGATGTGACTAAATGAAACAAACTAAAGAAGTAAATCCTCCAGAGTTCAAATAAACTCTTTCAGTAATGTTGTAAATGTGCTGTTATCTTGACAAATTAATTTAATTTATGTCATGGTCCAAAATCATTAAAAGAACATGGCTACCATTTTGGAGAGCATGCAAGGTGCAAGTGTTCATCCTTCTTTGAAAAACAGACACAAATCAACATCTACAACATGACATTATACTGTGGAGTGTTAAACCGTCATATGAACATGTGAGAATGCTACTTTGGTCCTGTGGGGGGCTGCAGGCTGAAGGCGCTGAGGGGCCCATCTTACCCATTTCTGTCCGTGGTTTTGTGCTGTGGTTTGTGTCGAGGCAGAGGCTCAAATTATCAGCAGCGTCTGCAGCATTTAAAACAAAACACAGTGTCTGACATACTTAGATGATATGAATGTGTAAACAGAGGTGGTTACAACCGCAGTGTTAGTTGCAACTGCTGCTTGTTGGAAAGTTTAGATATTTTACAATAGTCATGGGTTTTATTAAATTACTATATAATATATCAAATATAATATTATATAACTATTATTTGGCATATAGCCTTCATAAAAGACATCTGACACAATTTCACGCTGTCTTAAAGCGTCGGTCAGCACTGAGATGAGAATGCATTGAATTACATATAGGTTGCTGGTGGGTGAAGTTCAGATGTCAGTGTAATTAATATATGTTTCAAAGACTTACAGAGGAACTTAATACCTCAAGTTCATACGCAGATAGATCCAGACACCACACAATAAAATAGATTTATTCAACTTAGTCATTTATATCTTTCTCTTGTGAAAAATAGTTAGATCCAATCATATGTTGCTACATTTTTTATATTTATATTTTTTACTGTTATTCATAAATGAAACACAGGAATTAGGGATGCAGAGAGCTGTAACCTACATAGTATCTGCTGCTGACTAAAGCTAAATACACTTGCCTATCGTGTAGCTGAGAACTTTCTCTTCCTCTACAGATTATTTCTGGTGTTGTCTGTGAAGATTCTCAGTCATCCAGGTCATAGTTATCCAACGAAGGTTAAGTCAAGGGCAACTGGACTTGGTTAAAGATACTGGAAGGCGTTTCGTCCCTCATCCAAAGGACTTCTTCAGTTCTGTCTCTTCAGTGTGTTCAGCGCAGTCCAAGAAGGCGTTGGTGGCGCTGGTGTTGAGCAAACTTCAGCCTTACACACACTTCTGCACCACAGATATTTAACTGCATTGTGAACATGTACAATACATAAGGTTGGCACTGAAAGTTCCTCCTGCTCAGTACTCAGATGTGAGCTCAGCTTGAGTTTAGATTCCAGTACATGCTCTGTGTGCAGCAACTGACATTTTAGTGGCACAGTCAGAGAGCTGCATTGAATGCAGAGATTTTCTCACCTGTTGCAGTTCAGACACAGTGGAGGGTGCCACACTCTCACATAACCTCTGTGGTAAAAAATGAAAGTGAAAATGTTTTGTTTGTTTGGCTGATATGGCTTGTTTGAACATGAAAGTTCAGGTAGATAACATGTTGAGCAAGATAATCTGGGATGTATTTCTGAGTTAGAGGGAAGTGCACAAGTTTAACATTAACCTGTTCCTTTATTGCTGTGCAGAGTTGATTGTATTATTATTATTATTATTATTATTATTATTATATTGTTTTATTCAATATCTTCCATACGATCTGTCAGTATCTTTTCAGTCCGTTTCTTTAGACCGGGCCAGAAAGATTATGGTCAGGTCATCTGCAATATGTGACGTGCATTATTAAAGTACTCCTCATTTAATGTTTGTATTCACTGGTAAGAAATAAATAATTAATGCATGTATTTATATATCTGTTAAAACGAGAGATGTTATTTTTTTTCCATCATATGATTGTTGTGCTATTTGTCTTGGAAAAACTTAATAGTTTGTTTGTTGTTGTTTCTGCACGCAGACACCAAGAAGCTCCATGAGGATGAAGAAACACAGATACACAGAGAGACGAAGAGCAAAGATTCAGAACAGCAGTGTTTGATGGAAAGAGAAACAGGTCGAGAGAAACTCACAGCAAAAACTGAAACAGTGAAGAATCAGAACAAGGTGGAAGAAGAAAATCACATTGAATGTTTCAGTGAAGAAACAGGACCTTTATGTCAAACAGAGGAGGAGACAAACAGAGAGAAGCTCAGGACAGAAGGAGAAACCAACAATATTCTCCCACAGAGACAAGAGGACACTGAAAAACAATATTTAGATGCAGGAACAGTGTCTCAGTTTGTGACGACAGCAGAAGACAACGACATGACGCCCAGACAAGAGGAGAGTCAACGAATGATTTGGACAACAGAGAGGAACACCTGCCCCTTCACCTGCCACCTGCATCTGAGCCGCTCTCCGGCCCAGGCGCTACAAGCACTCCCTGACCAACCAAGCTTTTTAAAACAGCAGCTTTCAGCTGAGGAGCGAAGACGACATTATACAGTAATGCTCTGCAATTAAATGCAGATCCCTCTTCCTACACCTATACCATTTTTAAATAAACACTCTGAGCCACCATGCTAGAAGATATGGTAGGTTGCGATCACTAACAACCACTACTTGCCCCTTCCCTTCTCACACACACACACTGTGCACCAAGGGCAGAAAAGCAGGAAAATATACTGAGATCCCCCCACACTGGCGGCAAACTGGCGGCAGCTCTATTATAACATGGATGGTAAAGCAGGACCCATGACAATAACTTCTTTGGTGGATGTGTTGCAGTGGGACATTTCAACTCTGGCAGCGAGCGGGCTTGTGCGTGAGACTACAGAGAATGACTGCAGCAGTTTCACGGGATCGCGCCAGTTACACAGAAGCTGCTGCCATGGTTACCTGTCTGTTGATGAGGAGCGCAGAGCGATCCCGCGGATCAAAGCCGTCAGAAAAGGCCTTATAAAAACCTTGTCACAACAATTCACAAGATTTTTTATAACTTGCCAAAACCTTTAACATAAGGACGACTTAAAAAGTAACCATTCATACAGAGTAGAGTTTAGCCTCTGTAGTGATCAGCCAGTATGGATTTGTTCATTTTATATCAAATAAATTTTAAACTTTTTCTCTCCCTGAGAGAAAGAGGGGGGGGGGTTGAGATATCAACCCTCAACAGACAGCAGAAGTACCCCAAAACCCCAGCCAAAGAGCCATTAACATGGACTCTTAACATGCCCTCACCCTTTGTCACACCCAGGTGTGAGAAACTCCAGAACACCAGAGGAGGACAGTCCACATTCCTCATAATTTGCCATTACCTTGATTAATTAAATAATCTTTGTTAAGTTACTTAGCAGGTCTCTCCGCTCCATTAGAGTAGTTATATTACTGTGTTGTTGCTATTGAAAAGAAGAATCCATATAAGTTAATTTTGCAGTTAATTTTGTTTAAGTGATGTTTTTAACCAATGCTTTATTCCCAACACTTCTTATACTCCCCCAGAAATGCTACTTAATGGATTTTCCAGCTCAAATTTAATGTTAAGGGTCAATTGTTCTGTCGTGGAACCAGTGTCCCCTAAGAGGACAAACTAAGTATTACATGCCATCGTTCTGTAATGCCGCTTCTACTGTGTAATAGTATCCCTCTGTACTGATTTGCGTAATCCCGAGGCGGCCGTGTGCGGCGCCATCTTCACGAGTTGTTTGTTTTGGTTTTTTTTTACCAACACACATTAATCTGCATGAAAAGCATCAGTGTCTGAACTGTAGATCTCTTGTCTCTCCAGTGATAAATGTGCTGCTGTTGTTGCCTGCACAAGTTCAGTACAGCTGTTCTCTCAGAGCTGGTAAATCAGTTGTTTCCGTGTTTCCAAAAGACTGGATGTGCAATTTTAAAGTCTGAAAAACAAGTTACTTTCTGTACTGATACACAAAACATTTTGTCATGTAGTAAAATGTTTTTATTAGAATGGTACATATTTAATTTGGAAACGAAACAACTTCATAATTTGGTCTCTTTTTGTCTTTCTCAGATGCAACTTTTCCGCATATCATTCCATCCCGGCTGCAGTTCTTTGAATATGAGTCTGTCTCTGTAAACTGTGAGGGCTCTTTAAATGATCTGACTGAATGGAGAGTGTTTAGGAGAATCAAAGGAAGAAATATTACATGTAACAATAAATGGGAGATAACAGGATCCTGCAACATTACAAATGCTTTTTCAAGTGACACTGGAGAGTACTGGTGTGTTGCTAATGAAAAGAAAAGCAACATCGTCAGAATTGTAGTGACAGGTATGTTCAATCTACTTACCAAAACACCTTCAACATATAATTTTATAAATCATTTTATTGATAGAATATGTTTTATTGAGCCCAATAAAATATAGCAAACTTCAGAGTAAAATACATATTTAAAAGAAAACTCAAAGACAACTCTGAAACCATTCCTGCAGCATAGCCCAACTCTTCGCTACTGAGCTGTCTTTTTAGTTTGTCCCAAGCAGACTGGTATAGGAAATTTAAACACATAGGCAAAGTATAGCATGTGGTATATAAGCGGTTTCCTAAATTTTATAAAATTTAATTTAAACGTGTCGAGATATCATGGATTCTGCATTACAATATTGTTTTCACGTCAAAAGCATCTAACTTACTCACCGTTTTACAGCTTCTTTGTTTGTGGGAAATGCACACCATTCTTGTGTGAAGCATGCCAAGTGCCCCTCTGTGTTATTGTGGACAGAGACTGTCACAAGTGTTTTCACAGCTAGGGTGGCCTGGGTATATGTAGGGGTGCCTTTCTGTTTAGTTCTGATGATGTACATTTTTTTTTTTTTTTTTAACACAAGAATATCTGACATGGTCTTTTCACCATTTAATTGTTCAGTCAACATTGCTCTCAAAAGCAATATGTTATCTGTTTGATTATACAAATTTAAACGCACTCTATTCATGTGTAAGGCACGCTCCTCACCTGTCAAGTGTTATCAGTCTTTTTGCATGTTCAGTTCCTATAATTAACAGTTATTTAACCACTTAATTGTAATGTATAGTGTATAATTGAATATATAGAGTAGTGTAATTGAATATTTAACAAGGTCTTTAGTTTTTTTTACCACTTAATTGTGTAATCAACATTGCTCTCAAAAGTAATATGCTAAAAAGGCGTTAATTGCACTGTATAAAATATTATAAAAATGAATCTATCTTACAAACTAATTTATGTACATAGTTCAAATAAATTGTGTGTTGTTCTAAAGTGATTTATGGAAGTTTTTTACACTGACAAGTTTGAGCTTGGCATATGTTATATTTATGTATTTCGAAAAATATATTGGCAATAAAAAAATGATTTGAATGTTTTGGGGGTGTTTATTACAAGTTTCAGCTATTTATTGATTTATTAGTAATTTATTACAGACAGAGCCTTCAATTTGGGGTTGTAAGGATTGTATTGATGTATGGCATTTGAAAATGCTCCAAAGATTGACAGTACAGCATGAAAAAATATTTAGATATGCTCTGGCAGAATTGTTCTTTGGCAGGTCATAAAGGGTTAACAACACATGCATGTTATGACATGAAGAGTAGCAAAGATAGAATGATTGAATCTGTGAGTTGGGACAAAGTAGGAGCAAAGACTTTGATTTTTAAGTGATGATAGAATATTTGCTCCTGTGTCCAATTTCTTAAGTGTATATTCCTTTAAAAACATCTTCACCATTGATACTGTTAGCAACAGGAAATAGCTCAAAATCCATCCATAATGCCAAAGATCAATGTTATGATGAATTGTAATGTGGAGCAGCACAATTCAAATACCAAACACTACACATCAAGAAACGTTACTCACTTGAAATCCCCCTTTGTGGGTCTGGCAAATCATTACATCTCAAATACTAAATGTTACAAAGTTGAATGTAACAAGTTTTTAAATTTAAAATAAATACATGTGTGCTGAGGCTTTTTCCTCAGATGTGTCTGGCGATTGTTTTGTATTTTCATTGTGTTGAAACTGCAACTGAGACTCTCTATATTAAAGCTTTCCATGTTTAAAATACTTGATTTGTATTCTGCTCTTTGGGCTTTTAATTTTATATACAACATCCAGACTTAGTGAATTGTCAGTATTCAAGGTTGGAGCCTGCGCCTTGATATAAAATACCCTAGACCTTTTTAAAACATCCTTTAGTTAAAACAATCAGATGTATTTAAACATTTGATAAAACTGATGAAGGCCCAGTAGAGGAAGTACTTCCTGCACCAGCTCAAGAAGCTCAACCTGACTGGAACTGCTGATCCACATCTACACAGCCAGCATTCAGTCTGCTCTCTGCTCGTCCATCACTGTCTGGTTTGAATCCAACATGTCCCCCATTCAGGACTTATATGTCCAGAATCAGGGCAGACCCATCACACCTGGACACACAACCTGTTCCAGCTTCTCCCCCTGGTGGTGAACACTTGGGATTACATCACCATTAGTTAAAATGCTAGCAATTTATTGTTGATCCTTGAAACATATTCTGCGTTCATACTGTTCACAGAAAGCCACAGGAAGAGAGAAAATCATCAAACAAGTCAACTGCAGCCTCTAACAACAACTGTTTCCTCAGTGGAAATAGAGTCGTTTTTTTAATTCCATGTTAATTATTGTAGAAAACACATATCACTTATTAACATTACAGAATATATATAAAAGTAATAGACCAAATACAAAAAATATTTTCATATGACAGATCATGCACTTTTGTACTGAAAACAAACAAACAAACAAAAACCTTGATTCTGATAGAATTCAGCATTCAACAAAATTATCCCATAATCCTGTTAAATTAATCGGCTACTTGGCATAATACTAGACTAAACATATGCTGCATACTGGAGTACCAACTAAAGTACTAAATTCTAAGAGTTGATTCAAGCAAAGTTTTTTTTTAAGTCTCTCAGTTACTGCAACAACCTTTTTTGCACATATTCCTGCATCTCCTTCAGTAAGGTGTCTCTTCCTCAGTGACCTGTAAGACAGAAAATATAAAGACAAAAAAGGTTCACGCACAACACAATGTTTTAAAGAGTAACTGCACCGAGGCTACTAATGCTGCACTTAATGCTATCTGATGGTTTCTACATGTTCTGTCCACAGCTTCTACACTTGATAAAGCTCACATGTACAACATTGTTTAGTGTGTTTTGTACCCAACACTAGGGGGCAGCACAGTAAAAGCAATTTTTTCTGCAGATAGTGGTTTTAACAGCACACTGAGTATTTACTTACCCTCTCTGCCCTTATATGTTTATAATACAAAGATCTCATAAAAATATTTAGACACATTCAGACCAAAGAAATATGAAAGGCCAGTGGTTCTCTCTGCCGTACCTCCTCGATGGAAGCATATTGGGGTTCCTGATCTGCTAACGCTGGGTCTGTAGCCGCTGAGGGAGCTGCTGTCACTCTGAAGCTGGAAGCTCCAGATACTGGAAATATTGAAACAAATCGTCTCAGCCGCAGACATTTTTTATTCCTGGTGTCCATAAAGCTGTGAACAATGTGGCTGCGTGACCATGTTTTTGTAATAACTAGGATGTGACTAAAGAAGAAACTCTTTCAGTAATGTTGTAAATGTGCTGTTATCTTCACAAATTCATTTACCTCATAGTCCTAAATCATTAAAATAACATGGTTACCATTTTGGAGAGCATGCGAGGTGCCAGCAGTGATAAAAGTGGAGGGAGAAGATTGAGGCAGGTGTTCATCCATCTCTTAAAAAGGAGACACCAAAGTCAGTAAGACACAAATCAGCATCTACATTATGACATTATACTGTGGCGTGTTAAACCGTCATATGAACATGTGAGAATGCTACTTTGGTCCTGTGGGGGGCTGCAGGCTGAAGGCGCTGAGGGGCCCATCTTACCCATTTCTGTCCGTGGTTTTGTGCTGTGGTTTGTGTCGAGGCAGAGGCTCAAATTATCAGCAGCGTCTGCAGCGTCTAAAACAAAACACAGTGTCTGACTTACTTAGACGAGATGAATGTGTAAACAGAGGTGGTTACAACCGCAGTGTTAGTTGCAACTGCTGCTTGTTTTAATTAGCACTTTATCTCAAAGTGCATAAGATTACCTTTCTTCTTCTTTTTCACTTTTTTGATGACAGTGTAAATGTCCTTGTTTGGATCATTCAGCTTTGCCTCAAGTAAGACTGAAACATAAAGGAACATGTTTATTATACTCTTGTAGGTTATTAAAGAGAATGATTTTGTAAAATAATTTAAACTCGACAAAAGTGAGTTACGGGCAGCAAATGTACACAGATAGAGTAGAAAAAATAAACTGTGCATGACACAAAGTGAATAATTTTAGTACTTAGCTGTTTCTTCCAGCAGAGCAGTCCCATCACCAGCAGCTGCAGAACCAATACGACAGAGATGACGATCCACAGCAGCATGTAGTAAAATGATGCTAGGAACATGACAAAAGGGACTTTCTTTAACAAAAGGCAGCATTATGCATTACTGAGTTAGAGAGATGCTTCTTAATCCACTCACAGTTTTCCACCTTTTGCAGCCTGATGTATTTTGTCTTAGGAGGTTTTGTGGCTCATCATTTTAAGAACCTTTTTAACTCATACATTTATCTGTCACCAACGGGTTCAGTTAGCTTAGAATGAAGTAGTTTGTACTAGTGTTTGTACCACAATTACTTGATCATTGCATTGTGGATTAATCAGTTATTTTTGTAATCAATGAATCGTTGAAGCCATTTTCAAAGTTTTTTTTGTTATGGACTGTTAGACAAACTAAAATGTGTTAAGGCATCACCTAATCATTCACAATTTTCCAACCCTAGTTTGTACAACATGCTGTCCATCCTCATACCGGACCAGTTTATACGTCTTTGGATTTTTGCCTGCCTGCTTGTACTCTTTTGGTTTTGGTTGCCTGCTCTCACTGCTCGTCTTTTGCCGAAGTTATAATCAATGACCTAGTACATGTTTCTTCTACGTTACCTGCTCTCTCTGCATATTGTGTGTTTGGGTCGCCACTTTGTTTCACTGAAGTTTATGATTTCAGTGTGCAGACAGTAATATATCATTTTTACTGAGGACATGTCTCACCTCTGAGAGCCAGACAGCTCTTTGGTGATTCACCAGCCCCAAACACGTTACACTCGTAGAGTCGTTCATCATTCTTGGAATTGCTGTGGATGGTCATCTCTCCTGTAGAGTTGTTCCTGATGGGGCGGCCATCTTTAAAGAAATCAGCTGTGAGGTCACAGAAAGTTTAAATTTTTCTACAGCGCAGGAGTCACAGCTGCTGCTCCTTCCATCACAGGAAGAGCAGGACTCAACAACAGCATAAAGTATTTTACGTTAGATACTAAAACACATATTCAGTTTATTTTTTATATCAGCATATCCTGTTCAGGGTTGCCTATCCCAGCATGCATTGAACATGCCAGTCTACCACACAGCTAACTAGTTGCTCACTGGATCATCGAACATTCCAGCAGTTTGCTCATGAATGTAGTGACCTGTATGATTGTGTGAAAGCCTGGAAGTTATGTCCCTGCATGGGTTTGGAGATGCAACTTATACATGGAGTTAACTTTCTAAAAACAATAAAAGATGATTAACATGCCTTCTCCTTTATTGCATATACTGACAGTCAGCCAGCTCTCTGCTGATTCTCCTGCTCTAGAGATGCTGCACTTGTAGAGTCCTTCATCAGACTTGGAAACATTGTGGATGGTCATGTTTCCTGTGGAACTGGTCCTGATGTGGAGGCCATCTTTATAGAAGTCTGCAGTGATGTTGGTGGACGTCTTTTTGTTTCTGCAGCTCAGAGTGACAGCTTCTCCCTCCATCACTGGAAGGACAGGACTCTCCAGGATCACAGAACCAGCTGATCCACATCACAAAATGTTTAGAAGCAGAAGTGCAACAAACGGTTTAATTTCAATATATGAGAGGCATAGGTTAACATTTAATATATTTAAGCGATATAGTTGAAGTCAGTGTACCAGTGACAGTGATGTTGACAGTGTTGCTTCTCTCTCCTCCTTCACCTTCACACCAGTATTCTCCACCGTCTGATACAAAGGCATAGTCAATGGTGCAGCTCACAGTTGTTGCCACTGTGCCATTTGAACATTTTTTTATGAATCCCTTGATGTTCCTCACTTTCCATCCAGATGAGACATTAAACCCCTCACAGGTAAACTGGACAGACTCATATTCAAAGAGCTGCAGTCTGTTTGGAACGATACGAAAAGCCACTTCTGAGACAGAGAAACAGAGATTAACATAAATTAACAAGGTGCATACTAACAAAGATAATTTAGTTACCTTCCCTACACAGTGGAAAGTCACAGTGCTGCTCTCAGAAGCATTTTGGCAGGGATCATAGCCCAGTAGCTGTTTAGCTATACATATCATCAACAATAGGTCAAATAATAAATCCAACAAAATAAGCTAATACAGATCCATTGAAAATGAGAGTTGTCAGCATAATAGTGGGTTCCTTGGTGCTCTGATTTTTTTAAGCATAAGACTTATAAGTATCTAAAGCACAAATTGATTGGTATCTCTGTTTTTCAGCTGTTAGGCTTAGATCAAGCTGGCTTTAGCGTTAGCATTAAAGTTTGAGTGTTATAGGGCTAGGAACCAGTTTAAACACCAATAAATTTTTGTATCTCATGACACATTCACTAAATGCTACCTACCAGATGTCTGAACTTGTGCAGCCAGCAGCACCAACACAGTCATCACTAGAGAGACACAAGATGAGAGTTCAGTATCACTTAATTTAATCACTAAAACTTATATAATCATTGTAGAGACATCTTTACTTATTTTATAACCTGCTTGAAATGTTAAAGAATGATAAAATAAAAATATGGCACAGCTGCTGAACAAATGAAATTCCAATTACAACAAGTGATAAGTTTAGATACTTTAAAATTCTTATGGGTTTTATTAAATTACTATGTATATAATATTATATAACTATAATTTGGCATATAGCCTCCATAGAAAACATCTGACACAATTTCACGCTGTCTTAAAGCGTCGGTGAGCACCGGTCGGTGAGATGAGAACGCATTGAATCGCATATAGATTGCTGGTGGGTGAAGTTCAGATGTCAGTGTATATTAGTTTCTTAGACTTACAGAGGAACTTAATACCACAAGTTCATAAACAGATAGATCCAGGCACCACACAATAAAAGAGATTTGTTCAACTTAATCATTTATCTATTTCTCTGAAAAATTGTTAGATCCAATCATATGTTGCTACAAGTTTTATATTTATATTGTTTACTGTTATTCATAAAGTTGACACAGGAAATAGAAGACGGACTGATTACTCACACAGTCTTATGCAGAGAGCTGTAACCTCCATGGTGTCTGCTGCTGACTGTCTGAGCAACAGACTGAAGCTAAATACACTTGCCTATCGTGTAGTTGAGAACTTCCTCTTCCTCTACAGATTATTTCTGGTGTTGAGCACACTTTAGCCTTACACACACTTCTGTGAGGCAGATGTTCTTGAGAACAATAAATTATCTTAGATTTGGACAAAAGCAGCTTTAGACTTTAGACGACTTTGATTTCTGCAAGCTGCAGCTGCAACTTGGCTTTTTCCTTATAGGCATTATTTTGGCGCCAAGCATAACCATCTGGAAGTCACATGCTCTCATGTAATACTTTGGCCCCTAAGAATCACCATCATGGGAGGTACAGATGTATGCAGAGTGATGTAGGCTACATATATGCCTGAGTATACAGGGTCTTGCTTTGCCTGTAGGTCATTCTTCCCCAAACTGCTGACAACACCCTTGACCAACAGAAGACTAATGGCTGATTATGATGTAAAACCCCATTCTTGGTCTTTGTGCTGGTGGCGAAAGGGAAAGAGATGGGGCGATGTGCACATCAGCAACATTCCACATCATACAGGAATATATAGGTTACTGAAGATACCGATCAGTCCTACCGGGTTAAGGGGTCGTGTTCAATTCACTTATTTCTGTGAGATCAGGTTGGATCAGTCTACATCCATGCTAGCAGCTCTGTGAGACTTCACTTGGCTACAGAGGTGCTTCAAGCTAAATGCTAATGTCAGCGTGCAAATGTGCCCGTAATGACAATAGTAACATGCCGATGGTATTAGCAGGAATCATGTCTACCATGTTCACTATCTTAGTTTAGCATGTTAGCATGCAACAGGAGAGAGTAAATGTTCCATATTTTGACCACTCAAAGTGCTTTTACACTACATCGCATTCACCATTCACACACATTCGCTCACTGAGCCTTAGAAACTAACATTCACACACATTCACTGGTGGAACAGCCACCAACTCAGGGTTCAGTATCTTGCCCAGGGACACTTTGCACTTTGACATGCAGTCTGGAGGAGCCAGGGATTGAACCGCCAACCAACCAATAAACGGGCAACCCACTCTACCTCCTGAGCCACAGCCTAGGGTTTAGAGGCCATTTGCATACAGTGAGTGCATGAAAAAGAAAGAGTCATGAATCTTCCTGTTTGAATTTTTGATCCATTTGAGAGTTAGTGTGAGAATGAATAAGAAGTCCTACTCTGCCCTCTGCAGACCAGTCAGCTACAGTATCTCATGTTTCTGAGATGCAGTAGAACAATAAAGAACCCGTTGTCATTGATCCTGTTGAATTGGCTTCAGATGTGATTATGTGTTTATGATGCCGTTGATCAGGGACCAGGCAACCGGATCAAAGTTCAGCCTCTAATTGAAAAGATCAGCCAAAGACTCCAGCAGAGAGTTCTGACAATTTAATTCAGCATATTGAAATATTATTTTTGTCAGCTGTAGTTGTGTAGTAATTACTACTGTAGTTTTATATTCTGACCCCAAATAAACATGTTTTTTCATGAATTGCTGCTTTAGAGGCTTTTTCAGCCTGAAAACAATATCATGTAAGGGGTTTCCTGAATAGTTAGAGGTCTGCGTATAAAAAAATATTAATATTTCAACCCTTTTTACAACCGGTCATAAAGACTTGAATCTGCCAGGCTGTTTGGGGCTGCAGGAGATAAGACAGAGCCAATACAGTGTGTCTGTTTGATTAAAGGAGATATACTTGGTTGTGTGCAGTTTGCTGCCAGAGAAAACATGCAAACGGTAAGAAATTATTTTTCTATTAAACATTTCCTGCTTATTTTAGAGGAATTTCTAACTTTTGGGGAATTAAAGCAATCCTGCCATCCCAGGTGATCCTATAACAAACACAACTCATTTTTCACAGCCTGAGCAGGCGGACTTATATACTCAAAATTGTACATAAAATGTAGGTGCAAAGCAGGTGTGAGCTTCTTTGAGACCGTTTTAAGAGATCAATATGTTAATTTGGACAGAATAGCAAAATACATTGTCCTCATAACCATTTTTTGTTAATTTATTTTGTTTTTCAGTTCAGTTTTCAGCACTGCATGATACCTCACCAGATGGACAGACTGTCCTTCAAACCTCAACGCAGTTTTGTCAGTAGTTTGATTTTACATCATGCTTTGTTTTTTCTTCTCCTGACGCACTCTCATGGAGGTAACGTATACATAAATATGTTGATAAATGCTCATTACTGTAGAATTTATTGTGGAATTGATTTGGAGTTAATACCCTGCAGTAAATACTTTGTATACAATAAATAGGTTGGAAAAATTAGACACTAATTACATTAGAAACACCTCTCAATAAGATGCAGTTGAATACAAAACTACCACTTTGTGATCTAATGTGTAATGTGTAATAAACATGCAGTTGGATAAATGGTTTTGTGAAGGTGGTTTATGGGAAAGCATTAGAATGTACAGCAGTACTAAATAAAGTGGCCACTGAGTGTAAATAAAATAACACCTATAAATGTTATTAACTTAACGACAGCACCACAAATACGTAACTGCATTGTGAGCATGTACAATACATAAAGTTGGCACTGAGAGTTCCTCCTGCTCAGTACTCAGTTTAGTTTCCAGTGCACCATGCTCTATGTGCAACAACTGACATTTTAGTGTCACAAACCAGAGCTGTCTTGAATGCAGAGATTTTCTCACCCGTTGCAGTTCAGCCACAGTGGAGGGTGCCACACTCTCACATAACCTCTGTGGTAAAAATGAAAGTGAAAATGTTTCTCTTGTTTGTTTGGCTGATATGGCTTGTTTGAACATGAAAGTTCAGTTAGATAACATGTTGAGCAAGATAATCTGGGATGTATTTCTGAGTTAGAGGGAAGTGTACAAGTTTGTCATCTACTTGTTCCTGTGTTGCTGTGCAGAGTTTATTGTCAGCATTTAGCTCAAAGCACATCGATCTATTCTTGTTCTGTATTTTATCAACCCTGAATAAAATCCATGTATCAGGTTTTAAGTGAACGAATGAAAACTAAATTTACATTTCTTCATTTAGCTGACACTTTTATCTAAAGCGACTTACAAAGTCAACAGTGTCTTGCTCAGGGGCACATTGGTGGATGTGTCACAGTGGGGAATTGAACCCTGGTCCTTCACACCAAAGGCATTGCCACCCCGCAGCATTACCCTGCACATCAAATTCCATTCCCTACATTCAAAATGTAGGAAAACAATGCACTGCTTTGTGGAGATGTTGTCTTTTAGAAAATATAAAGTTTAGTCAGTTCTCACCACATAGCAGGAATTTAACAAACCCAATTTTCCTTCCTCAGATCAGTCTCAGATGATTGTTCAACCTCAGCCAATAATGGCAACGGTCGGTGACGACATCACTTTACCATGCCATGTGAAACCTGCTACAGATGCCTTTAGTGAGATGCTGGAGTGGTCGAGAGCTGACCTGAACCCCAGATTTGTCCATGTGAGGCGATTCGGTGAAGACCATCTGGTTGATCAAAATCCAGCCTTCAAGGGAAGAACATCAGTGTCCATAGACGGACTGAAACATGGAGAGACATCACTAAAACTCTCCAAAGTGAAACTCTCTGATGAGGGAACATACAAATGTTTCATTCCAGGATTAAATACAGAATCTAGTGTTCAGCTTGTTGTTGGTAAGTTAACATGCATGTTGATCATCATGTACGGGAAGGGTTTTTTATGCAGCACATCTGTACAGCCATTTAACCCAGAAACAGTTGATGGAGAGTAAACGATACCCTTTATTTGTAAACTTACAGTCAATATGCTGACTGTTTACTAAACTAATTATTCTCTGGCTTTTTTCTTTCTCATTAGCAGACATTGTCATCGAGATTACCAAAGTCGGCAGTGGAGAGCTAGGCTGTAAATCTAAAGGCTGGTATCCAGAGCCTGAGGTGTTTTGGCTGGACGGTGAGGGAAACCTCCTCTCTGCTGGACCTACAGAGACAGTCAGAGGTCCTGATGACCTCTATACTGTCAGCAGCAGAGTGACTGTGGAGAAGAGACACAGCAACAGCTTCACCTGTAGAGTCCAACAGAAGGACATCAACCAGACCAGAGAGACTCACATCCAGGTTCCAGGTTAGAAATTATTTACTTATTTATGACGTAATTACTATTTAGATCCACAAACTGTTAAACAAATAAATAAATATCATGTTGTTTTATCATTTCAGATGATTTCTTCATGGACTCATCTAGTTCGTCTGCTTCTACCATCATCGGTTTGATCGTTGGCATTCTGTTTATTCTTGTGGTTGCCTTTGTTGTGTGGAAATGGAGACAAAACAAAATCAGTAAGTCAGTCATCTGATAATGCAACCCTTAGGCTGTGTTCAGGCTGCAGGCCAAAGTGATCCAATTCAGATTATTTTAAACATAGTGAACAGCCCAAGTCACATGGAATATGATCATCTTTACACATTCAGATCCTGGACACTTTCATATGTGGTCCAAATCAGATACAGGTTTGATTTCTTGAAATGCTCATCCTCACTCTGGACAGTCAGATCAGAAAAAATGAAGGGTCATCAAAATTATGTGCTAGCAGGAGCCACAGTGAACACAAACATGGAGGATGGCAGCAGCGGAGATAGTTAGTTAACTTGCTTTCTACTCGTCCTTGTTATCATTTGTTCATGAGTTCATTTTTTGACACCTGAAATCAACGTAAAATTAAAACCATAGACACCAACCTCCACACTAACCATCAGATCTGGGCAATAAATAGGAATTGAGCATTAAGGCCTTCAGTGTAAATATAGTTATAGATAGTTTAGTGTTACAGAGGAGAGTTATCAGCTGTGGTTTCTTATTGATATACTATATACATAGCTGCACAGTGTTCACTTAAAGGTATCCCATGCTGAATGCATCTTCACTTAAACTATAGTATTACAGCATCATACAGTCATCAATATAAAGAAACATCAAGTGGACAACAGACAAAACAAATATTTATATACATGATTCATTTGTTTGGTTTATTCATCTAATATCTTCCATCTGATCTGTCAGTATCTTTTCAGTCCGTTTCTTTACACCGAGCCAGAAAGATTACGGTCAGGTCATCTGCAATATGTGACGTGCATTTAATGTTTGTATACACTGTTATGAAATAAATAATGAATATATATATTTATTTATCTGTTAAAATGAGAGATGTAATCGTTTTTTCCATCATATGATTGTTGTGCTGTTTGTCTTGGAAAAACTGAATAGTTTGTTTGTTGTTGTTTCTGCACGCAGACACCAAGAAGCTCCCTGAGGATGAAGAAACACAGATACACAGAGAGACGAAGACAACGATCAGAACAGATGTGAGAAGAAACAGATCAAGAGAACGCAAAAACTGAAACAGTGAAGAATCAGAACAAGGTGGAAGAAGAAAATCACACTGAATGTTTCAGTGAAGAAACAGGACTTTTATGTCAAACAGAGGAGGAGACAAACAGAGAGAAGTTCAGGGCAGAAGGAGAAACCAACAATATTCTCCCACAGGGACAAGAGGACACTGAGAAACAATCTATAGATGCAGGAACATTGTCTCAGTTTGTGATGGAGGACAGAAGACAACGACATGATGTCCAGACAAGAGGAGAGACAACGAATGATTTGGACAACAGAGACGAAGAGACCAAGTCAGTAAGTGGAGAGACACAAACTCCAGGTCCAGCAGAGAGAGAGACACAGCAAGAACACCCAGAGACAATAATTAGAGAGGAAACAAAGTCTGTAAATACTGAAGCAGGAGGTCAGGGTCTGATGGATGGAGGAGGACAACAGCAGCAGGTCAGGGCAGGAGGAGGGACAACAAATGGTGCCGAAAAGAAATATGAGGAAAACAAAATACAATGCACAAATAACAAACCAGAGGTTCAGGATCTAACTGAGAGAGAAAGACAAAAAGGTGATCTCCCAGCTGGAGTGACAGAGAATGCAGCGGATGGAAACACAGATCAGCTGCCAGAAGCAGAAGAACAGAGAGATTTGAAGAAGAAGGATGAAGACAAGGAAACAAAGACTACAAATAATGAAACTGCAGCTCAGGGTCCAGCTGAAGAAGAAAGACAACAAGATGAACTCCAGACAGGAGGAGAGAGAAAACCTGAGGAAACAAAACCTCCAGGTCCACCAACGACAGAAACACACACAGAGCAGCAAACTGTAGAAGAGAAAGAGGAGAGTCCTGACAGCAGAGACAGAGAGGAGGATGGGATATCACAAAAAGAAAAGACAATAACTCAGTCTTTAAATGAGCTGCCAGCAGGACAAGCAAAGAGGGATGTGGAGAATACAGAAGACAGAGAGAAAACAGGACCTTCTTGTCCAGCAGAGGGAGGAGGACAACAAGAGAAGAATGGAGACAGGAGAGATGGAGGAGAGAACACAACATCTATACCAGGAAACACAACACATCAGTCTGCAGTGGATGGAAACACAGATCAGCTGGCAGGAGCAGACGAACAGAGTGATTTGGACAAGAAGGATGAAGACAAGGAAACAAAGAC
>NC_060161.1:31598447-31599185 GCF_021292245.1 Micropterus dolomieu | reverse complement strand
AACCTCCAGGTCCACCAACGACAGAAACACACACAGAGCAGCAAACTGTAGAAGAGAAAGAGGAGAGTCCTGACAGCAGAGACAGAGAGGAGGATGGGATATCACAAAAAGAAAAGACAATAACTCAGTCTTTAAATGAGCTGCCAGCAGGACAAGCAAAGAGGGATGTGGAGAATACAGAAGACAGAGAGAAAACAGGACCTTCTTGTCCAGCAGAGGGAGGAGGACAACAAGAGAAGAATGGAGACAGGAGAGATGGAGGAGAGAACACAACATCTATACCAGGAAACACAACACATCAGTCTGCAGTGGATGGAAACACAGATCAGCTGGCAGGAGCAGACGAACAGAGTGATTTGGACAAGAAGGATGAAGACAAGGAAACAAAGACTACAAGTAATGAAACTGCAGCTCAGGCTCCAGCTGAAGGAGAAAGACAACAAGTTGAACTCCAGACAGGAGGAGAGAGAAAACCTGAGGAGGAAGCAGAGATAGATCCTGACAAGGAAGATGAAAATAAAATAAAATCTACAAATAACAAAAGCAGAAATGCAGAGAAGCTCGGGACAGAAGGTAAACCCAACAACAAAAGAGAACATCAGGCAGAAGTGAATAAAGAGAGAGAGCAACAGCAGCACATATGCAGTGTGTGCTGAGAGATTCAGAGAAGAAGCTTAGATGAACTGATGGTTATGAAGCTCACTTTTACTGTCCATACTCTTGATGGATTTAGCAGTG
>NC_060161.1:31587240-31598427 GCF_021292245.1 Micropterus dolomieu | reverse complement strand
ACACATCAGTCTGCAGTGGATGGAAACACAGATCAGCTGGCAGGAGCAGACGAACAGAGTGATTTGGACAAGAAGGATGAAGACAAGGAAACAAAGACTACAAGTAATGAAACTGCAGCTCAGGCTCCAGCTGAAGGAGAAAGTCAACAAGTTGAACTCCAGACAGGAGGAGAGAGAAAACCTGAGGAAACAAAACCTCCAGGTCCACCAACGACAGAAACACACACAGAGCAGCAAACTGTAGAAGAGAAAGAGGAGAGTCCTGACAGCAGAGACAGAGAGGAGGATGGGGCATCCACACAAGAAGACACAACAACTCAGTCCCTAAATGAGAAGTAAAGAGGGATGTGGAGAATACAGAAGACAGAGAGAAAACAGGACCTTCTTGTCCAGCAGAGGGAGGAGGACAACAAGAGAACAAACCAGAATATCGAGGTCCAACTGAGGGAGAAAGACAAAAAAATGACATCCCTGCAGAAGGGACAGGGAATAAACTAAAACAGACAGCAGGACAGACGGGAGAGTTTGAAGACACTCCCTGTCCAGCAGAGGGAGATGGACACCAGCAAATGAATAGAGGCAGGAGAAATAGGGAGTTTAACACAACACCTCTATAAGAAAACACAGCTCATAGGTCTGCAGTGGATGGACAAAGAGATCAGCTCCCAGAAGAACAGAGTGATCTGGACAAGTAAGATGAAGACGAGGAAATAAAAACTATAAATAGTGAAACAGCAGCTCAGGGTCCAGCTGCAGGAGAAAGACAATAAGATGAACTTCAGGCAGCAAGAAAGAAAACAAACCTGAGGAAGAACTGAGTCCTAAAAAATAATATTGTTATTAGTAGTAGTAGATTTTTAACGTTGCATCCATCCCCTATTCAGCGTGTACAAGCTATAACCATCAGGGAGGGTGCCGTTCCCCCAAACCAACTTATTTGTGCCTGTCAGTATTACAATGCTGAATAAACTGTGATACCAAAGATGATTGTGGTTGTGAGCTGTTTGTTGTTCTGACAATTGCTGTATGGCACGAATGAATTTCGGAAAGGACTAATAGATATCTATCTATAAAGACATTTAATTGCATTTTTCACTGTTTTCACAAATCTGTCCTGTTCTTTTATAATGTTTCACTGTCTCAGTACACTGTTAAAATATGTATATAAATGTTCTTGTTGTGGAGAGAAATATGCTCCAACTGCACTGACAAAAAGAAATGTCTTCTTTTTTTTGTAGCTTCTCAGCATCATATTCATTTCATAAGTTTTTTATAATCTGTGTTTTATATTTTTTATTAGTATGATGAGTCATTCCTCTTAATCAGTCAGTAAATCCACATTTATGAAATAAACCTAAATATCTCTGTCTCATTTTGCATTTATGAATAACAACAATAATAATGAATAATAATAATAGATAGATAGATAGATAGATAGATAGATAGATAGATAGATAGATAGATAGATAGATAGATAGATAGATAGATGCCGAATGGCCCTTTTCAGAATAATATGTAAATGTATTATTTTGTTTATGATTAAATTAGTGATGTATTAATGAGTATGCATCTCTAATGTAGCTGAGTAATAAAGCTGAATCACTTTATTTAATCATATGTTGCTTAATCTATAAAAATGTATCATGATTTATTTTGAGTTGAATTGTATTTTCTCTTTATAATCTGAATCTGCAAAGTAACTAATATTGTCAAACAAATATTGGCTTCCAAAATGTAGTGAAGCATAAAATAGAAAGTAAAGTACCTCAAAATGTTACTTAAGTACAGTACTTGCTTGTTTGAAAATCACGGACTTGGTTTAAGATACTCCAAGAAATTTTGCCTCTAATCTAAGAGGCTTCATCAGTTCAGACCCTGACAGTTAATTGTTGTGCAATGAACACGTCTGTTTACAGTTAGTATGTGACGCTGATTTGACAGTGGAGGACAAAGATGTGCAGTGCTGAGAACAGGGAGAAATAAAAGACCATCCACAATGTTCTGAAATCTGATGAAGGCCTTTACAAGTTTATCATTGCCGGAGCATAGAATAACATACACATGTATGCACTGACCAACCATGACAAAGGTGAATTGATCAATAAAGAATTATTACAGGACTGGGTTTAAAACCTGTGTAGAAGGACATATTTACACATATACATTTATGTACATACTCGACATAATGGTCACAGGGTTATAATATTATTTCATTACACAGAGTTGTTTCTGTTGTTTAGCCTGCCTTGTTTGCTATAAACAAGGTGGACAGAATAAAAGAAACACCTGTCAAAATAATTTAAATACATTTCAACAGCAGAACAAATGACACCATCCAAAATGATCACACAGTTGAATCAACACCTGTTGAAATGTTTCAACCAAAAATGATCATCATAACCTGAAGCAGGCTTTACAGCAGGACTGCAATAGTGTCAGCCAGGTGTACCTAAACCGAGAGAGAGTAATCACTTATTGTTATATTTTAGACACTGCTAAATCCATCAAGAGTATGGACAGTAAAAGTGAGCTTCATAACCATCAGTTCATCTAAGCTTCTTCTCTGAATCTCTCAGCACACACTGCATATGTGCTGCTGTTGCTCTCTCTCTTTATTCACTTCTACCTGATGTTCTCTTTTGTTATTGGGTTTTCCTTCTGTCCCGAGCTTCTCTGCATTTCTGCTTTTGTTATTTGTAGATTTTATTTTATTTTCATCTTCCTTGTCAGGATCTATCTCTGCTTCCTCCTCAGGTTTTCTCTCTCCTCCTGTCTGGAGTTCAACTTGTTGTCTTTCTCCTTCAGCTGGAGCATGAGCTGCAGTTTCATTATTTGTAGTCTTTGTTTCCTTGTCTTCATCCTTCTTCTTCAAATCACTCTGTTCTTCTGCTTCTGGCAGCTGATCTGTGTTTCCATCCGCTGCATTCTCTGTCACTCCAGCTGGGAGATCACCTTTTTGTCTTTCTCTCTCAGTTAGATCCTGAACCTCTGGTTTGTTATATGTTATTTCCTCATATTTCTTTTCGGCACCATTTGTTGTCCCTCCTCCTGCCCTGACCTGCTGCTGTTGTCCTCCTCCATCCATCAGACCCTGACCTCCTGCTTCAGTATTTACAGACTTTGTTTCCTCTCTAATTATTGTCTCTGGGTGTTCTTGCTGTGTCTCTCTCTCTGCTGGACCTGGAGTCTGTGTCTCTCCACTTACTGACTTGGTCTCTTCGTCTCTGTTGTCCAAATCATTCGTTGACTCTCCTCTTGTCTGGACATCATGTCGTTGTCTTCTGTCCTCCATCACAAACTGAGACAATGTTCCTGCATCTATAGATTGTTTCTCAGTGTCCTCTTGTCTCTGTGGGAGAATATTGTTGGTTTCTCCTTCTGCCCTGAACTTCTCTCTGTTTGTCTCCTCCTCTGTTTGACATAAAAGTCCTGTTTCTTCACTGAAACATTCAGTGTGATTTTCTTCTTCCACCTTGTTCTGATTCTTCACTGTTTCAGTTTTAGTAAACTATCTATAACTATATTTACACTGAAGGCCTTAATGCTCAATTCCTATTTATTGCCCAGATCTGATGGTTAGTGTGGAGGTTTTAATTTTACGTTGATTTCAGGTGTCAAAAAATGAACTCATGAACAAATGATAACAAGGACGAATAGAAAGCAAGTTAACTAACTATCTCCGCTGCTGCCATCCTCCATGTTTGTGTTCACTGTGGCTCCTGCTAGCACATAATTTTGATGACCCTTCATTCTGACTGTCCAGAGTGAGGATGAGCATTTCAAGAAATCAAACCTGTATCTGATTTGGACCACATATGAAAGTGTCCAGGATCTGAATGTGTAAAGATGATCATATTCCATGTGACTTGGGCTGTTCACTATGTTTAAAATAATCTGAATTGGATCACTTTGGCCTGCAGCCTGAACACAGCCTAAGGGTTGCATTATCAGATGACTGACTTACTGATTTTGTTTTGTCTCCATTTCCACACAGAAAAGATAAGTAACAAAAAGATCATGATGCAAGCAGCCAAACTAACAGCCAATCCAATTGTGATGGGGGACAATCTGGACTGGACCTCAAAGAAATTATCTGAAATTATAAAACACAAAATAACAACCGTTTATAGACCTCAGCTATTTGAAACTAAAAAATGGTTCACATCATTAATCATTTCTAACCTGGAACCTGGATGTGAGTGTCTCTGGTCTGGTTGATGTCCTTCTGTTGGACTCTACAGGTGAAGTTGTTGCTGTGTCTCTTCTCCACAGTCACTCTGCTGCTGACAGTATAGAGGTCATCAGGACCTCTGACTGTCTCTGTAGGTCCAGCAGAGAGGAGGTTTCCCTCACCGTCCAGCCAAAACACCTCAGGCTCTGGATACCAGCCTTCAGACTCACACTGTAACACCACACTGCTGCTTTCCGTGCTGTTATTCTCCTCTATGGTGACAACAGTTGAGGAAACAGCACCTGATGAAGGAAAATAGTCAATATGTTACTGCTGTACTGCAGAGCCATTATCCTCAAATCCCTCATTCCACAAGTTTAAAGTTACTGAATATCATTGGATGAAAATGTGTTGTGCATTTTGTGTTTTATCATCTTTTTGTTATGAAGATATATATTAAGCAAAACATTGCTTGTTAGAGTTTCAATATTTAAAAGAAAGTCTTCATCAATCATACTATTTACAGGACATAAAATATACAAATTTAATACATTTCCTTTTATCCAAATATAGGATGTAGCTCATCCTGTCCACAAAATGTTAGTTTGAAGGTGTAAAATATATCATTTTTAAAGAGTTGGTATTATGCTTTTTGGCTTTTTCCCTCTCCTTTATTGAGTTATATCTCTTTTTTGTGCATGTAACAGGTTTGCAAAGTGAAAAAGCCCAAAGTCAAGCCTAAAGGGAGTTCCCATCTCCCACAGAAAGCTCTGCTCTGAACCGCTTGAAAACAGCTCGTTTGTTGTCCAGTCCTTTAATTCCTTTACTTGTGACGTCACAATGAAAACGCATCATAAAGCTTGCCAAGCGGCTAGCGGGGTCAGACACGCCCTCAAACCAAGCTAGTCTGAGCGGAGGCCCTTTGGCTCGACTCGCCTTTGTTTGGTTTTCCATTGTAGAAATGTTGTACCTGTACCTGCTTCCAGGTATTTTTTTTCATATCACCTCACCTCCATCGAGGTTCCAAGCGAGCTGAGTGATACTAAAATGTAACGTGAAAACACGACAGACTGCTGATTGGTCAGAGAGAATATTCACTATTCACTGCATCATCATTGCTGCACCAGACAGAGGCCAGCAACAGAAAGTTTTATATTTTACAGTTTTCATATGGAAATTCATCACTAAATCCACTTCTGAGAAGTGTAATCAGCTGTGTAGATTTCGAATATTGACACTTTTATGAGATGTGATGGAAAAAACAAAAATGTGCTTGAATAGTTTCGGAGTTCAGGAGCTCAGTGGCCGCGGGGGAAGCCTGTACCAACCCGCGGGAGGAGCCGCCCGCTCACAGAGGAATGTTGAAACGTTTTAACTTAAAAAAGAGAAAGCTGTGTGGATCGCTGGTGTGTGTGTCGCATTGAACATTATGTCGCAGCAGTTGTGTGCTTGTCGCTATGACGACAAGCTACGTACTATCTCTGCAATGGAAAACGGAGCAGGACCAAGTAGAGTCGAGTCTATCGATTTGCGCTATGGAAGCATTTTTCGGCAAGGCAGCATAGATCGTCAGAACACCGGCAACAGTTCAACGTTTAGTCCTAAAAGACCATGCAACTCCGACTCTGTTTGGGCCTGGAAATTCACAATCACAACCTGTAAGTATGCTTTATTGGTTGTGAATTATATTTCAAATAAACACGCCAATGCAACTTCACAGACTGTTCAAGTGCGGAGTTGTTGTAAACGT
Organism: Micropterus dolomieu; assembly: GCF_021292245.1. Classification (NCBI taxonomy): domain Eukaryota; kingdom Metazoa; phylum Chordata; class Actinopteri; order Centrarchiformes; family Centrarchidae; genus Micropterus; species Micropterus dolomieu. Next base: position 31,592,506 of record NC_060161.1, on the reverse strand, counting down.
ATAAATGTATACTATAATGCTAATGTTACACCTGATGTGAAAGCTACTGAGCAAACGTTCAAATTGTTTGGCCAATTTAATCTGAAATATGGTGATTTTTGTAGTGGTTTATGTTAAGATGTGGAACAATGATGTTATGTGGTTGTGGACTTGTGAGTAACTTATACCATCTGCTAGGTTACGGTCTCAGTCTGAAGTGGCTTCGATTTGGATCACACTACCTTGTTTCTTATGACCCGCCCTTTTCTGCTTCTGATTGGCTAGTAGTCCTTACCTGGGAAATGCGCATGTGCAACTCCCAACAAACATTTTGTACAAGTAAGATGCATCACTCTGTAGCTCAAGAGCGGAGCGAACAACACACTGGATGGATATTCAGATTTTTGGCTAAATACAAATACAAAAAATAATACTGAAAACATTACCTTTAATTGAGATACTTTTTTCTCTAAATGTACACATTGTAATAACACAGTGCTTTCTCTAATATAATGTATAATTGTTGCACATTTACATAGCAGAGTTAAATTAAGTAAATTAAATTAAGTTAAAATCAGAATTCTGCATTTATATATATATATATATATATATATATATATATATATATATATAAAACAGGTGTTAACTTACCTACAACAAGCACAACAAAAGATTCTTTCTCCCAATCCGGGATGAAGCATCTGTACGTTCCTTCGTCAGATAATGTCACTTTGGAGAGTTTTAGTGACATGTCTCCGTGACTCAGTCTGTCGATGAACACTGATGTTCTTCCCTCATAGAGCTTATTCTGGAGCCCCTCCAGGTTCTGACCCGATCGCCACACATGGACAAATCTGGGGTTCAGGTTAGGTCTCGTCCATTCGAACGCAATGGCAACAGCATCCTCTGCAGGTTCCAGGTGGCTTGGCAACATGATGTCATTACCAAGTACTGCCACTATTGGCTGATGTGGACCAATCAGCTGACTCTGACCTGAGGAGGAAACAGATCTCCTCTACAGTAACTTGTACAGAAACATCCCACATTAACAAAAAGGGGCTCTGCATTTCTACTGTCCGCTACGCTGCAGATGGATTAATCATTGCATCCACATTATTGTGAAACATGACCGTTTACTGTCTAAGACTTTACCTCCACAAGAGTGTGTTAGCAGAAGTGAGAGAACCACAGCACTGAAGACACTGAGATGAGTCATGATCAGATGAATCATGTTGGAGTTTAAATCTAAAAATTCAAACAAAACCTGTTGTAAAATGTTTCAGCCCGTTTAGATTTACAAATACAGATTCTGTTCTGTGGCCAATCACAAAAACTGATAAAAAAGGATATTATTCTTCCACATTTACTTGTTTTTAAGACACCATATTTATTTGTTTGTATTTTTTTATAAATATATGAACACATGCTAACACTTTAGCACATTAGCATTAGTTCCTTCCAAGACGTTCAAGCTTCTATCATATTTCTGACTCTTTCCAGAAACAGACTGTTGTAGCTTAATAATCAACCTTGAAGTTTACAAAGTATTTTCCATATAACAGTTTGTTTCATTTATGTTTCAACATAAAACAACGTCTGTGGTGCAATAAAATTACGTTCATGCAATAAAAATTTTAAGAAAAAAACTGGATGAGATTATTGCTGAAAAACATAGTTAACATAGTTAATAGTAATTTAATTTTAATTTAAACTGAAATTATTTCAGAAAAGCGGACATACCTGCATCATGTCACCTCGTCTCAGAAAACGTTGTCCTATGACCTCAAATATAAACTGAAGTATATAATATAAACCTCTGAAGTTAATGACTGACACTGTGCATTTATGACATATTAGCTGCTGATATTCTGCAGCCAGTTCTAATCCAGCTCTGTTGTTCTGACTTAAATTTATTGCATATAAAACATTTGCAAACAAAATACATCAAATTGTGCAGATTTTCCCTGCTGCTGTAAAAAAGCCTGCATAATAATTCTGATTAATAAAATGTGTCTGTATATCTCTTCACTGAAACTGAGCAATAAAATTTCTCTGTTAAGTCTTTATGATGGCACTTTACTGCGTTGGGCAGAGAGAGAGAGAGAGAGAGAGAGAGAGAGAGAGAGACTGCAATCATGTTATTGTTTTTTTTATTATTTATGTCTGAAACTGTTTCTGAATGTGACAGGTAGTAATAACTAAATCAAATAATTCATTACTTGTAGCACTTAATTCTTCTGCCTAACTAACTCACATTTTGGTAATGAGAATATTTGCACAAACCCAACTTTTCACAAGAATAAAATGGGCAAATAACTTCTGTGTGTGTGTGTGTGTGTGTGTGTGTGTGTGTGTGTGTGTGTGTGTGTGTGTGTGTTGTGCAGGCCATTTCACATTTTTGTTTAACTTTGTTATTGTTCTTTTTCATTCAAGGACCCATGACTTTATTAAAGCAATGGCATGCATCGGTGTGACTTTTAAACTAATTTCGGTTGCTACAGGTTAAACTAATATAAAAATGTTGGTTGACCGCAATGAGTGTTTTTGAAAGCTTCTTAGAAACGGCATCTTCAGACGTGTGAACTGACAGAGGAGGTACAGCAATGTGGTTTAACTGATAAAATAGACACTGATGCTGTGAGATAAAACTAAAGACTAAACATCCCCTATGTGTGCAAATAGTTTTTTTTTTGTATTGTTTTTCAGTTCAAGTGCAATGATATGTTGGCTTTTCATTAATTTAAGTTTTTTAATTATACGTAATTTAGTGAAATGAAATGACTGACTTCAAAAACACACAAATAAGTTCAACAGAAAGCTGCACAATGAAACAACAGAGTCTCTCTTCTCTTCCTCGGTCAGGTGTCGCTGCTCTTTGTAGACTGTAAGACAGAAAACACAAAGATTACCCATCCATCCATCGTCAACCGCTTATCCTGCGAACAGGGTTGCGGGGAACACAAAGATTATATCTCTGGTAAAATATTCTAAACTCAAGGGTCACTTTCTGCTTTTCCATGAGCTTTCAAAAAAATAGAACTTGCTTAGGTTTCATCTGAAGTAATGACACCTGAATAAGTTCCATTCACTGAAGAAGGCCATGCAATGTAGTTCAAAGCCAAGAGAAAAGCTACGTGAATCATTTGCGAGACTATTTCACCACATATTTGTGCATTAAGAATGCAAGGAAATCTATGAATTCATGTACAACCTAAAGTAAATCCCAGAAAGCTGTTCATGCTGAAATCCTATTATATCCTATAAAATTATAAAAAAAAATGATTTTAATTTTCAAATATAACAGTCAAGAATTGATATGATCTTGGCATGTGGTAGATGGACGACTAAATGCAAGTCAGGCCTGATTACCCAAAGGATCAGGACGTGGCTAAGCTACAGTTTCACTGTAAACACTGTAACTGTTTTGGTAATCAATTAATTATTTAGGTAATTTTTCAAGCAAAAATAACAAATGTTCCAGTTCTGAAGTGTGAAAATTTGTGGCTTTCTTTGTCTTATGATATTAAACTGAATACTAATCAGTTTTGATCAAGGAAAATACTGATGACTTTTAAACACAGCAGCTGTTTTTATGTGACAACATGACAGTGACAACATACAGCAATGAAAAACGGTCAAAACAACAAGCAAATTAATGACAACAATTTCGAAATTAGGATGTGCATTTTTCACAATATTCTGCCATTTTGTTGAAGAAATTAATAATAAATGAATCATTTTTTTAATAAAATGATTAATTGATTAATCAGCACATTAACTGAAAAAGAAACTGACTGTTTTGTTGAGCCCTGAACATTTCCCAGTAGAGATTTAAAGAGTTGAGTTTCTAGTCGTTCAGAAAAAAACTGAAATGGTTTCCTTCCGAGTTACTCTGAAGACTTCCCAACAGAAAGGGCTTCATGACACCTTGCATTAATCTGCATGACAGGAGGGAACTTCAATGTATTTGTGTCCATCAAACCATTATCTCATCATCCATCCATAGAGGAGGGATTTTCAGATTCACTTTACACAGTCATGACCACCACTTACAAACGGACACTAACACTTATCCCGTCTTTTTGACTGATTTTTGATGGACACCTCTTGAGTTCATTAAGTAGATGAAGCATACATGCCATGCAGCTGTAGTATGGAGGGTTCAGGATCACTTGCTGCTGAAGGCCAGCGCTACCATCACTCTTAGGCTACATCCACACTACTATGCTTAAAAAAAGGTTTTAAAACGAAAAAGATCATTTGGTCCGGACCTTGGTGCGGACTTGAGGTGTGAAAGCCCCCTTACCTTTTTGATAGGAGAATAAATAACTTCCTGCTCTGTTAAACTTGAGTTTTTGGCTGCTGTGCGATTCATGGCTTCAGATTCTGCAATACAGACAAGTAGAATTCATATTTCATGTTAAAGAGGCAGTATGTAGTTTTGTAATGAAATTAATCACTTTATTGCCTTTTTGTGAACTGGTTGTAACCTCACATAATAATGAACCATTTGCCCGCTTTCTCGGATACCTGTAACATACTGTTTCCTATATGAAAAAAATCAAGTCAGATTTTCCACGAAAAACATGCATGTGATATTTATGCGTGCTCTTTGCTCTATAGCCTTTTGCTTACTGATTCTGAACTCTATACGCAGCGACATTACCGCAGCAAACAAAATTTTACTCTGCTAACACAAAAAAATTACCTGCTCCAACAGGAAAACTTCTGTAAGGATAAAAATCAAAAACAAAGTTATGTATAAAAAGGATGGGGTTACAGAGAGACATCCACTTGTTTTGGAACCGAGACAGAGCTGGCTTTCATCCTATTCATAGTTTTCACGTGACACACACTCCAATGAAAACACTCCTATGGAGGGCAAAAAGTAACACAGTCTCACTCCCTACTCGTCAAATGTCTGACGCATGGTCAAGGCCCTTTGTTGTCGCTTTTTAAAGACTTGGGTAGCCCTTTTGCATCAATTATTGACGTTTAGGGATCCACAGTCAAGTTAGCAACGCTTAGCAACAATAAATATGCAATATCCGGTTACACTTTCAAGATAAAACGTAACGTTTCGATACATTGCCATGTTGAAACGCGCATAATTAAAGTCGTGAAACGTTGCAGTTTCACGCACAGAAAGTACTTGGTTGGGTTTAGGCAACAAAACTACTTGGTTAAGGTTAGGAAAAGATCATGGTTTGGGTTAAAATAGCTATGTATGTCAATTAAGACTTAAGTTAACTAACGTTAATGTCAATTTACCTCACTCGCCTAAATA
>NC_060161.1:31584526-31587220 GCF_021292245.1 Micropterus dolomieu | reverse complement strand
GCATTAAGAATGCAAGGAAATCTATGAATTCATGTACAACCTAAAGTAAATCCCAGAAAGCTGTTCATGCTGAAATCCTATTATATCCTATAAAATTAATTTAAAAAAATGATTTTAATTTTCAAATATAACAGTCAAGAATTGATATGATCTTGGCATGTGGTAGATGGACGACTAAATGCAAGTCAGGCCTGATTACCCAAAGGATCAGGATGTGGCTAAGCTACAGTTTCACTGTAAACACTGTAACTGTTTTGGTAATCAATTAATTATTTAGGTAATTTTTCAAGCAAAAATAACAAATGTTCCAGTTCTGAAGTGTGAAAATTTGTGGCTTTCTTTGTCTTATGATATTAAACTGAATACTTATCAGTTTTGATCAAGGAAAATACTGATGACTTTCAAACACAGCAGCTGTTTTTATGTGATAACATGACAGTGACAACATACAGCAATGAAAAACAATCAAAACAACAAGCAAATTAATGACAACAATTTCGAAATTAGGATGTGCATTTTTCACAATATTCTGCCATTTTGTTGAAGAAATTAATAATAAATTAATCATTTTTTTAATAAAATGATTAATTTATTAATTATTACATTAACTGAAAATGAAACTAACTGTTTTGTTGAGCCCTGAACATTTCCCAGTAGAGATTCAAAGAGTTGAGTTTCTAGTCGTTCAGAAAAAAACTGAAATGGTTTCCTTCCGAGTTGCATTAATCTGCATGACAGGAGGGAACTTCAATGTATTTGTGTCCATCAAACCATTATCTCATCATCCATCCATGGAGGAGGGATTTTCAGATTCACTTTACACAGTCATGACCACCATTTACAAACGGACACTAACACTTATCCCGTCTTTTTGACTGATTTTTGATGGACACCTCTTGAGTTCATTAAGTAGATGAAGCATACATGCCATGCAGCTGTAGTATGGACGGTTCAGGATCGCTTGCTGCTGAAGGCCAGCGCTACCATCACTCGTAGGCTACATCCACACTACTATGCTTAAAAAAAGGTTTTAAAACGAAAAAGATCATTTGGTCCGGACCTTGGAGCGGACTTGAGGTGTGAAAGCCCAATTACCTTTTTGATAGGAGAATAAATAACTTCCTGCTCTGTTAAGCTTGAGTCTTTGGCTGCTGTGCGATTCATGGCTTCAGATTCTGCAATACAGACAAGTAGAATTCATATTTCATGTTAAAGAGGCAGTATGTAGTTTTGTAATGAAATTAATCACTTTATTGCCTTTTTGCGAACTGGTTGTAACCTCACATAATAATGGACCATTTGCCCGCTTTCTCGGATACCTGTAACATACTGCTTCCTATGTGAAAAAAATCAAGTCAGATTTTCCACGAAAAACATGCATGTGATATTTATGCGTGCTCTTTGCTCTTTGTTGTCGCTTTTTAAAGACTTGGGTAGCCCTTTTGCATCAATTATTGACGTTTAGGGATCCACAGTCAAGTTAGCAACGCTTAGCAACAATAAATATGCAATATCCGGTTACACTTTCAAGATAAAACGTAACGTTTCGATACATTGCCATGTTGAAACACGCATAATTTCGTTTCGTTAGGTTTAGGCACAGAAAGTACTTGGTTGGGTTTAGGCAACAAAACTACTTGGTTAAGGTTAGGAAAAGATCATGGTTTGGGTTAAAATAGCTATGTATGTCAATTAAGACTCAAGTTAACTAACATTAATGTCAATTTACCTCACTCGCCTAAATAAAAACATTTAATGTTTTGTTTCGCACGGGACACAAACCCTGTTCTCCTGCTTCAAGGTCCGGGTTCGTTGCAAAAAGACGTTAATTTCCGTTGCCTGCCAACCAACATGCAAGTGATACATTGTTACTTTGAGTTTGTTACTTCGTTGTTTCTTGCGTTGCGAAAATGCTGGATGGCTGTTGTGCTTTCAGATTTACTAATCGAGGAGGAGTCAAGCCTGAGCTGAGTTAGGTGAGGGATTCCCGTATATAACGTTATATGGATCGGATATGCCCAGCACTTGCAATTTGACTGCTTTTGTGGCGTCTCTACGGGGGCCCTGCAGGTCACCGCGCATGTCACGTGACTGAAAACTAAAGCAAGAGAAACATATTAGTTCGCTCAAGTTAGATAGCGTAAAGCTAGATAGCTTTACGCTTTACAAGCCACAACATTACACCTCATCAATGGATAATGTTAGATAACATTATCCATTGATGAGTTGTAATGTTGTGGCTTGTGTAGTAGGTTGGAAATGCTACATGTTTAGTTTTGTGTAAACAGACACCCCCCATTTTGTTTTGTTAATAATTGATTTATTCTAATACTCTAAGTCATAACATAAAGGTAATGCACTTACTCGTCAGTAGATGGTCCCAGTGTGTTTTAGAATTGACTTTAAAATTCTATTGATCACTTTTAAAGCTCTTCATGGCCTCTCACCTTGTTATATTTCTGACCTTTTAGTCCCATACGCACCAGCACGTACCTTGAGATGCTCGGGCAGAGGTCTGTTGTCTGTTCCAGAGTCTCGACTGAAAACTAAAGGGGACAGAGCGTCTGCTGTCAGGGCCCCGAGGCTCTGGAACAGCCTGCCCGAGGAAATCAGGTCAGCTGAGTCAGTGAACTCTTTTAAGTCCCTTCTTAAAACATACTTTTATAGGAGAGCCTTTCCCGATATTATTTGACT
>NC_060161.1:31582590-31584506 GCF_021292245.1 Micropterus dolomieu | reverse complement strand
ACGCACAGAAAGTACTTGGTTGGGTTTAGGCAACAAAACTACTTGGTTAAGGTTAGGAAAAGATCATGGTTTGGGTTAAAATAGCTATGTATGTCAATTAAGACTTAAGTTAACTAACGTTAATGTCAATTTACCTCACTCGCCTAAATAAAAACATTTAATGTTTTGTTTCGCACGGGACACAAATCCTGTTCTCCTGCTTCAAGGTCCCGGGTTTGTTGCAAAAAGACGTTAATTTCCGTTGCCTGCCAACCAAAATGCAAGTGATACATTGTTACTTTGAGTTTGTTACTTCGTTGTTTCTTGCGTTGCGAAAATGCTGGATGATTGTTGTCTTTTCAGATTTACTAATCGAGGAGGAGTCAAGCCTGAGCTGAGTTAGGTGAGGGATTCCCCTGAAGGTAGAAGTCAACATTACTGCAGTCGAGTGGCATCAGGGACCTGGCTGTTTTTAATGGTAGAAATGCGACAGCAGGCGCTATAACGTTATATGGATCGGATATGCCCAGTTTCTGTTTATATCTTTGTTTTTCTTAAGTTTAAAGGTAATCCAGAAAAATGTGACTGCTTTTGTGGCTTCTCTACGGGGGCCCTGCAGGTCACCGCGCATGTCACCGCGCATGTCACGTGCACATGCTCAAGCCACAACATTACAACTCATTATCCATTGATGAGTTGTAATGTTGTGGCTTGTGTAGTAGGTTGGAAATGCTACATATTTAGTTTTGTGTAAACAGACACCCCCCATTTTTTTTGTTAATAATTGATTTATTCTAATACTCTAAGTCATAACATAAAGGTAATGCACTTACTCGTCAGTAGATGGTCCCAGTGTGTTTTAGAATTGACTTTAAAATTCTATTGATCACTTTTAAAGCTCTTCATGGCCTCTTGCCTTGTTATATTTCTGACCTTTTAGTCCCATACACACCAGCACGCACCTTGAGATCCTCGGGCAGAGGTCTGTTATCTGTTCCAGAGTCTCGACTGAAAACTAAAGGGGACAGAGCGTTTGCTGTCAGGGCCCCGAGGCTCTGGAACAGCCTGCCCGAGGAAATCAGGTCAGCTGAGTCAGTGAACTCTCTTAAAACATACTTTTATAGGAGAGCCTTTCCATCTTATTTGACTTTTATCCCTTTTATTTTATTCTATTTTACTTATTTTATATTTATCTTAATTGTGTATTTTAGTCTTTTAAATGTTTTCATGCTTTTATCTTGTATTGTTTTTGTATTATTGTCTTTTGGGTATTATTGTCTTTACACTTGTTAAAGCACTTTGTAACTTGTTTTTGAAAGTGCTCTACAAATAAAGATTATTATTATATCATTATTATGGTGCTCTGGTACTGTTGTGGATCAAGTAGGGAGACTGCAGCTATAAGCCCCGCTTATGTGTGTGTGAATGTGAATGTGTGTTTTGAGCTATATTATTTTGTTACGTATTAGTATTTTGAGTTAAGTCAATTTTGATTCTGGCGAATATCTGTTCAATTATTTTGATGTCATGTGTACTTATTTATAAGGTAGAATGCTTTATGCATTTTATATTGTCAGTTTGCTTATGTCATTTGTTGTTTATTTGTGAAATGTTTAGTATTAGTTTAACATGAACTTTAAGCGGAGATTTGAAGATAATGAGGCTGGGACTCTGTGTGATTGTGGTCAGAAATAAACGAGCTCTGGCTTGAGCAAGACGCTAACTTTGGTCATCTCTCTCAGTGCTCCTTAGCCTGTGTAACCTTTGCTGCCGGTCCAGGTCTGGCGCCGGTAACACTTGCCACTTGCATGATGAATACAAAATCTTCCATGATAATTCCAGTTTCTTTAGAATGTTATTTTATTTTATGTGCTGTCTAACATTAGTTCAACATCACATTTGTGTGATGCCTTCTCCATTGTATCGGACTCTGCTTT
>NC_060161.1:31569358-31582570 GCF_021292245.1 Micropterus dolomieu | reverse complement strand
TTTGTATTATTGTCTTTTGGGTATTATTGTCTTTACACTTGTTAAAGCACTTTGTAACTTGTTTTTGAAAGTGCTCTACAAATAAAGATTATTATTATATCATTATTATGGTGCTCTGGTACTGTTGTGGATCAAGTAGGGAGACTGCAGCTATAAGCCCCGCTTATGCGCAGCTCAGCAACAAACGAGCTCTGGCTGGAGCAAGACGCTAACTTTGGTCATCTGTTAATATGTGAGTGAGTGTATCAGAGGAATCAGACTAAAGTGAATGTGTGTTTTGAGCTATATTATTTTGTTACATATTAGTATTTTGAGTTAAGTCAATTTTGATTCTGGCGAATATCTGTTCAATTATTTTGATGTCATGTGTACTTATTTATAAGGTAGAATGCTTTATGCATTTTATATTGTCAGTTTGCTTATGTCATTTGTTGTTTATTTGTGAAATGTTTAGTATTAGTTTAACATGAACTTTAAGCGGAGATTTGAAGATAATGAGGCTGGGACTCTGTGTGATTGTGGTCAGAAATAAACGAGCTCTGGCTTGAGCAAGACGCTAACTTTGGTCATCTCTCTCAGTGCTCCTTAGCCTGTGTAACCTTTGCTGCCGGTCCAGGTCTGGCGCCGGTAACACTTGCCACTTGCATGATGAATACAAAATCTTCCATGATAATTCCAGTTTCTTTAGAATGTTATTTTATTTTATGTGCTGTCTAACATTAGTTCAACATCACATTTGTGTGATGCCTTCTCCATTGTATCGGACTCTGCTTTGGTTCCCTTTAGTTCCCTATTCCCAAGCATGCACACAAGCACACGCTTGGGAAGGTAGTTGTGGGGCTGAAAATATAAAGATGTTCATCCAGATAAAAGGTCTTTATGGTCTATTCAGGATTACATGGGATTACTAGATCATTTTATTGAAAAATGCTGTTCAGATTATCAGATTTGTTGTGTCTTAAGCCTCGAATATACTAGGGAGCGGACGTGGACCCCATGGATGCCGACTACTTCTGTTTATACTACTTTCTGCAGCTTGGCAGACATCAGTTGGTCCCCGGAGCGTCGCGTACTCGCGGACGCGGAAAGTATAATCCTTACTTTAAAGAGGCCATGTGTAGTTTATAGGGGCTACTAGTGGTGAGACTTCAGATTGCAGCTTTTGCATAGATTTTACTATTGTTCTGTCTGGGACTTTTGTATTATGACTGTACTAAATTAAAAATTTTGATTTATCGAATTTTTCCACTTTTTGAACCAAACTGCTGAAAATTATGTCAGCATCTGTTTCTTTTTACCAATAGAGCTCTTTTGAGGAAATGTCAGGGGGAATACATTGTTTTTCTTTCTGATTGCAGCACAAAGTTTCTACCAACAATCTGAACAGCATCTTTTCAAAAAAAGGAATAAAAAAAGGAATCACCCAAAGTGTGACAGATCATTGATTACAGTGTGAACTACAGTTCCCTTCAAAATAACAATAACTCACAGGTGAAATCTGCATGTGGACCTTCTTAGTTACATTAGTTACATTAAATCATAAAGATCTGGGAGCATCACAACTGTTTGTGCACATTTTTAGAAATGTGCACAAACAGAAACACAATTTAATAATATACCAACCAGGTCGGTGGGTTCGTGGATTCGCTCTTATGGTCAAAGCAGAGTAAACAGGTTGATGTGAGGACTCATCTTCATCTGAAGTAGAGAAACCCACAGTAAGCAAGAGGTTGACAGACAGACAGATAAGAAAACTTAAAATACTCATACTGACAGACCTTTTTGTCTTTGTGGTTTTCTGCTGCGGTTTGTCTTGAGGCAAAGACTCAAATTATCAGCGTCTTCTGTGTCTAAAAACAAAACACCATCTATGACACACTGAGAGGATTCAAAAATAATTCAGACATCAGTCCTGTTGGGCAGCACGTCTCAACTGCCACTTTCAACATCAGGGAGAGTTACACAAAGCAACTCCTCTTATTTTTATTTAAGTGATTAACTTAATTGCAAATCATAAAAGTATAACTTTGTTTCATAAATTAAAGAGTAAATATGTACATAAAATGTAAATGCTTAAGACATAAGTTATCCATGAAGTCTTTTTGTCATCCTCACATCTTGTTATCGAAAAGAAAAATCTAAATTAAAGTCAAATAAACCTTTGTCCTTTCTCTGTTTTGTGACGACGACTGCATATGTCACACTGTTTGGGTCATCTGCAGCATCGTCTTCAGAGACTGAAACAAAAATGAAAATGTTTGTGTAAAAAATCTAAACAACATGTAGATTATTAAATGCAGAAGCAGAAGGTTGGCAGGTAGACATAAGTACACGTGCATAAATGTAGACCATAAACTTAACGCTTTGGTCTAGATAAAACAACTAGTAGTAATAAATAGTTATCCAAGTAGTTAAAATCAAGGGCAACATTTCCAACAGTGTACATATTTTGGATAGGGGGGAACAAATTGTTTGAAAGGAGTCAAAGCAACCATCTACAACCAAGTAGAGAAACCATCTCTAAACATGGGAGGACGTCTGCAACACCACTTGTCCTTTCATCCCTTCTCAAGTGACTGAGCAGACGCTCACATTTGGCCTCATATCAAAAAGCCAACACCGGTCGTTCTGGTCGTTTGAGTCATCTGAGGCCAAGTCTTAACAACTGACGTTACAACAGCCAGGAGCACCAACGAACCAAGTGGTATCCATCATCTTGACAGTGACCCTTCAGAGGTTAAATAGCTGGGATTCCCTGACAGCCAGTCAGAAGTGAAGAAGCCTTCTGGATGGTTAAGTTTCTATATATAAAAATGACTTGAATCACAGCACACACAGTCTCACCTATTTCATCGTCTTTGCCGGAGTTTGATGCTGCTGTTGCCATCTTTGAGGAAAAGCAGAGCACCACTGATGGATAGAAACGCAAGCACACTGACATCAGAGACACAAAAAAAGAGGAATTACATTTTTTGCTATTTCAAAAAAATATTATATATATGTGTATATATATATATTCTTAAATAATTACCTACTCTCTTTGGACACAGCGGACATGATTCACACAAATGTGACTTTGCTGTTCTTTGCCATTCAATTTCTAACTATGTAAACTGTTACATGAATATCAAACCCAATGTGTGATATGATGCACTCCTTCATAAACTTGACGGCTATAGTTGCCTTCTCTTCTAAGTGTTTTTAAGGAAGTAATTAACACGCAGCAGATTAGATGACGTTGCTTTTCTTTACCTCTGTGTTTCCTAATATGATGGAATCCCACCACCAGCAGCCCCAGAGTTAAAATGGTGACAACTACCCACAGCAGGATGAGGACTTTAGGGGCAGCAGTGGCTTTGGGGAGGGTCTCTTCAGGAGGGGATGGAGAGATGATAGAAATTGTATTTGCTGTAAGATTACAAATTCCACCCATGAACTTTGATTTTAAATAGAATTTTAAACCTGCAAAACAAACAGCCATAAATAAATAAAAAAATGCTACAGGAAACTGTCACTGAACTTTCACCTTTCAACTCTGTGAAGTCATGTTAGTCCAGATGGCTGTAAAGCATTTGGTAAATATTTAACTCGCTAACAGTCACAATGTTTTCAACACTGGTCAAGTGTCTGACAAAATTTCTATCAAACTCCAGACAATTGAACCTTTCATAGGAACGGTGACATCACCATGACTAGTCTGCTCCCATCCTGGCCATTCAACTAGCACAATATCATCTTTAGCTTTGTAACACTATCATGTCTCACCTCTCACAGCCAGCCAGCTTCCTGGTGACGCTCCAACACCAGGGATTATGCACTTGTAGACGCCTTCATCAGACTTGGAAACATTGTTAATTGGCATCTCATCAGCAGGACTGCGCTCCATGAGGACGTCATCTTTGTAGAAATGAGCTTTGGTGTTGGTGGAAGTTGTCTTGTGTCTGCAGCGCAGAACCACATTTTGTCCCACCAAAACAGGAAGAGCAGGAGTCTCCAGGATCACAGGACCAGCTGAACAACATGTCAAGAAATAAATAAAATGAGACACTTATGCTTGGTAAATTTATTTTTTAGAAAAGCTAAAAGACCAACAAATCTTAATGAGTAACTTATTAGCCATCTGAGTGGGGCCCTTCGTGAGGGTGGTAAATCTCCACAAGTTCCAAAGGACAGTAAAGTAAAAACACACAGTCCTGTCAACTAGAAATTAATTTTATTTACAAATATGTTTAAAATGAGTTTCAAAAGAAACAATGACACCTGGATTATGTTGTCAGTCAACATAATGATGAATTGTTGTTAATTAACATATTAATGAAAGATCATTGTCATGGTTTAATAGAAAAAACGTTCTGAGTGACTTTATGGTCTTTTTATTTCGTAAACGTATCCACAGACTAGAATTAGGATGCAAACCCGGCTCCTTTGCTTTGCTGCGATTGTCAGCACAATATAATTGTTAAAATAATTTTTTGGGAGACAGAGTTGGGCCACATAAACCTTAAGAGTCTAAGCAGCATACTAAAATATCACTACAGATGGGATGCAAGCATTCCTGAATTTTTGGATATTTCCCTCAAAATTTTTTACGCAAAATGTACAAAGAATACTAGTTATTGATTTAAAGTCTGAACTGGACCATTGAGTTTTATCAGAATCAGCTTCTATTGAAATTGCTCACAATGTGCTTACTAATACAATAATACAATAATAAAATCAGACACAACTACAGTATAGAGAACACTTATATACACACTATAAACAAAAACAAAACAATATAGAGAGAGAATATTATCAGTTGAGTTTCATACTGGACATTATACATGTGAAACACATCAGGTAGTTTAAAATGAGCATGAAGTGACTTTAGATATACAACAAACATACCAGCGACAGTGATGTTGGCACTGTAGCTTCTCTCTCCTCCATCAGTCTCACACCAGTATTCTCCACTGTCTCCTGAATAGCTCTTATCAATAGTGCAGGAGGACCCCATTGGCGTCCTCTTAATGTCACATACTGGCTTAAATTCCTCAGTGTTCCTGATCCCTTTCAGTTGAGTGGAACCATCAGTCCCCTCACAATGAAAAGAGACAGACTCATATTCAAAGTGCTGCAGTCTGTCTGGAGTGATACGAAGAAAAACTGCATCTGAAACTGAGAACATAATGATGTTTGTGACAAATGGAACTAAATAAATATAAATCAAAGTACCTCCACCCTGTGACAGATACAGCTAGTCTTTTTGCAAGACACATTTGCGTGTTCACATGTAGCATTAACTAATGAAATTTAAGTTTAAATTTGAGATCAGGTTAATTTATGAAAACATATTTAACATATTAAGTTCAACCTCATGTCGATTGTGTAGATGGAAAGAATTATGTAAAAAAAAAAAATGATTAAAAGAAATAATTTGTAGGATTTTCTCTTTGTTGCTCACCACTTTGAGTGTGATTCTGAGCTTGTGTCTCCACCAGAATGAGTTCAAGCACCACTGAATAAAAAAAAGGAGCAAAGCTATCAGTCATGTTTGCTTTGATGTTCAGACACATAAAACTTGGGGAAAAAGAGAAACCTGAGACTCAGTACTCACTCAGTCTGAAGCAGAGAGCTGTAGCCTCCATGGTGTCTTGCTGTTGACTGAGCAACAGACTGAACTACAGCAGTTGAAAACTTCCTGTTCAGTTTGTTTCTGAGTTTGATGTAAAAGCCGGGGCCACACTCACTGTGGCTTCAACATACAGCAGTGGTTTCTCATCTTGAATTATCAACACCCACTTAGGGGGTGGGGGGTAACCATCACTGATAGCCTTTTTTAACTTTAACCTTTACATAGCACGCAGTAAGGGTGTCCTTTTTTATTCTTCTTTTCCCCCTGTCTTTGCACATCACTGCCCGTTGATTTGACAGACTGACTCTACCCAAGCTCCCAATATGTACCTGTGTTTGCAGATAGAGGTGTATGGGACCGGCAGATTGTGATGTGTGGCCACTATTCCTAGAAATTCCGTCTGTCTGCTAGCGTTCTGTTTTAATGCAGAAATTTACCTTTTCATCTTTTCATTAACTGTATCATCATTGTTAATCACATATCAAACAGAAAGCTAGATTTTAAAAAATATTCATCTCCCTTATTATCAAACAACTCTTATATACAATATTCCATAAAATACAGAGGACCATTACTTTAGAATATTATTCCCATCTCTATCAAACCTTTTTCATCATTGTCAGTATTTAAGTCATGAAAACATGAAAAAATACTTATGACATAGTTGCAATTTAAGTGTGTGTGTTTTGTGTATGTTTTATTAAACTGTTTATCATTGTTGTCATATTTTTCCAGAATAATTTTGTATGATATAAACTGAAAATCCAGAGGGGAGGTTTTGCTATAAGCCCTTGGGGGTTTCTTTCCTCTTCTGCATTATCGTTACATTGTATTTCTATATATTTTTATGTCTTTAGTGCTACAAATAAATACATAAATAAAAAATACGGTTGTGTCTGTTTAATATTCTCTCAATGATAATAATGTCCCATCCTCTGGCTGTCCTCTAACTCTAGTGTGACCAGCAACATTTCAAAGGACACCATACCCGGGGATTAGTTATAAGCAAATTAGTATCACAGGTAAAATACCTTGTTGTACACAAGCAGAATGTGATATTATAGTAATATTACGGCAGCATTTAATGTTGTAGCTGAAGCAAAATTTAACAGTCTTATATACTGTTGTGTTATTTATTCTTTAACAAAAAATGTTTCAAGCTAAACATGTTATGTTAGTAAATCTTATTGTAACTTGTACCTACAGCTTCCAAATAAATGTACATTCGTTGAAGTATGAAGTAGTAAACATTGTTTAGCTCTCAGAAAGGAAATCTATATAATACATAGCACCCTGCAGGGTGTTCAGCAGTCATCAACTAATTTCACACTAAGCCCCAGATGTCATTTTTATGTCAGATGTCCCTGTATCTCCTATTATCTCTCTCATCCACTCACTTTATAGAAAGGCCTGAACACAAATTTCTAAAAGGTCCTGTTCTGCCTCCTGCAGTAAGACAGTCAGCCTAACAAGATGCTGACACAACAAAGAAACATTGTTATTGTTCCTGATGGTTTTGATTGCAGCGGTCATATTTTATGGTAGTGATCCGTTACCTGGCAACAGGCTCAAAGTTCAACAAAAACAGTCAACATGAAACGGCCCTTCATTTTGGTTTTAATAGATGCAACATTTTGAAATATGACAGGTTTGATGTAGATGCAGGAAAATATCGGGGAACACATTTTTGCCATTTTCAATGACAGTGAAATATTCTAATACGTAATATAGTAAAATGCAAAGGTCTATGGTTGAGCCTTAAATGGCATCAAGTACAACACTTTACTCACTGTCTTAAATAAATAACAAACCTTTTAAGATGTATTTACATGATAAATAAATGTATTATCATCATTAAATATGTTCCCATTCAGATGTGCAGGAAATGTGAAGCGTATGTAAAGACGTGAACATTTGTGTGGAATTGTGGTGAGATTTCTGCCTGATCAGAAGTGTTTCAGGAAGTTTTGTTTAGCCACCTCCTCCTCT
Source organism: Micropterus dolomieu (assembly GCF_021292245.1). Lineage (NCBI taxonomy): Eukaryota > Metazoa > Chordata > Actinopteri > Centrarchiformes > Centrarchidae > Micropterus > Micropterus dolomieu. The sequence continues at coordinate 31,574,967 of NC_060161.1, read as the reverse complement.
CATCCAGTAAAGTCCCAAACAGTGGCCTACTGTATCTGCAGATGGTCTAAAGGGTCCAAATCAGCAGAGGAACAACACAGGCTTATGCACAGCAGATTGTAGGACAGGTGGTTTGTTTAAAAATATAATGAATTCTCATTAAATGATGACGTTATTCTCGAAATATTATTACTTTTTTCTGGACAGGCAACACAGATATGTTGGAGAGATTCTGAATGTGCAGAAAATTTTGAACATGGGCAGAAAAACACAGGAGCTTTTAAAGATCAGGAGTTTAACTGAATTAAAATTAATTAATCACTGAGGATAGAAAAGGTGCCATGGTCATATTTAAAGAAGTTAACTTCCCCAAACAAAGACAAATAATATATTAATTTGTTAAGTTGATGGGACTACAAACTTTTGTTTTGTTCTACAACCTTGTGTTGTAAAATGACAAATAAACTACCTTGTAAAGGTTTATCTACAGGAGAAACCTTTTTAAAAGCAACACAGAATTCCTGAGAGCTTTACTGTATTATATTTTGTCATACTTTAAATCCTCACCTCTTAATTCAGATTAGTTTTTTGGGTGTTACGTATTATAAACACACACAAGTAAGTCAAGAAAATATACCTACAGTGAACACTAGTCAGCAGCACATCACAAGTCACAGAATACAGCTGCAAATATGGTTACACTATAATAATGTGTTAAACCTAATGAAAATATTATCATAATTTCAGCTGACATAGCCATGACCAATACTTTGAATAATCTAGGTCTTAAGATTGGATTTGATAGATGTAGTATCTTTATTTTATATATATATATATTTTTTTAAAAGCATTGAAGGGCATTTTTTCCCCGTATTTGTTTTAAGTTAAAGGAAGAACACAACTGTCAGTCTAATTTGAAAGATAAAAAAAAAAAAAAAAACTGTGTTGAACTTTTGTGCGCTATAATCACATTGAATAACTGAATATGTATGCGAGTATGACCTGGATGAGTCTACAACACTGATTTGGAAATGATTGTTTGGGACTCCATCTGTGTTACTACTATAAGGCTAATGGGCAAGAGCTTCTTTGAAATTGCCCAAGTTTATATTAGAACTAAGGGTGGGTGAGGGACCCAGTTTGAAAAATGTTTCCCCCCTGTCCATAATTCCTGATGCAAAGAGCTCAGTTTGTAGTCATTCAGAAAAAAACTGAAGGGGTTTCCTTTCCAGCCACTTTGAAGACTTGGTAATGTTTAATGAATTAATCTGCATGACAGGAGGGATATAAAATGAGTCTGTTTGCAGCACACCATTATTTCATCATCCATCCATTGAAGAGGGATTTTCAGATTTATTTTACACATTCATAACCAGCATTTACAAACAAACACTAACATACACTATATTCTGTATTCTTGACTGATTTGTGATGGACACCTCTTTAGTTCACATTAGGAGGAGCATACATGTCACGCAGCTGTAGTATGGAGGGTTCAAGATCACTTGCTGCTGCAGGCCAGGAAATTAACCTTTTGCCGCCTTTCTTGGTTACCTGTAACAGCCATTCTGCTTCCTACATGACAAAATCTAGTCAGATTTTCCACGAAATACATGCATGTGATGGTCATGCGTGCTCCCGAGCCTTTTGCTCACTGATTCTGAATTCTATACACAGCGACAACACTGCAGCTAAAGAAAAGGACAAAGGTTTATGTGCTGAATTAGTCAACATCAAAAAGGCTGGAGTCATGAGAGACCTCCACTTTGTTTTGCAACCGACACAGAGTTGGCTTTTATGCTATTGGACAGCTAAACTAACCAAAAGCATTGCCAGTTGCTTGCCAGGCAACATTTCATATAAACAATGGTAAACTAACGTGATACATTGAATGATGAATACAAAATCTTCCAGGATAATTCCAAAAAGTAGAATTTTATTTTATTTTATTTTATGTGGTGTATAACATTAGTTCAAGCTGATAAAAATATTACTGTAACGTTGCAGTTTATCTTACTTTACCATTTTGTGTGATGTGGTCTCCATTGTGTTGGACTCTGTTTTGGTTCCCTTATTGGTTTGTGTATGCACACAAGCACACGCTTGGGAAGGTAGTGGTTGCAATCTGAAATCTCACCGCTAATAGCCCCTGCAAATTACACTTGGCCCCTTAAAGACAAAACAAATCTGATAATCTGAACAGCATTTCTCAATAAAATGATCTAAAAAAATAATTGTCAAGGTAATTCCATATTATAATGAATAGCCCTTTTTGACCTTTAATCTGGATGAACATCTTCAAGTCAAACATTACATTTTCAGACCAACCACATAGCTTTCACGTAGATTTTACTATTTTTCTGTCTGGGATTTTGTGTTGTAACTGTACTAAATTGAAAAATTTTTCCACCTTTTGAGCCAAACTGCTTAATATCATGTCAGCGTCTGTTTCATATTACCAATAAAAGCTCTTTTGAGGTCATTTCAGGGGTTATGTATTGTTTTTCATTCTAATTATAGTACATCTACTAACAATCTGAACAGCATCTCACTTGCCCATAGAAACTAATGAAACAAAGGAATTACCCAAAGTTTAACAGATCGTTGATTACATTGTGAGCTACAGTTCCCTTGGAGTCACTTTAATGGGGTCAAAATAACTCACAGGTGAAATCTACATATGGACCTTCTTAGTTACATCCAGATTTAAACAGATAACTGTTATATAACGGTGGGTGTGGGTTGAGCAGGTTGGAGGACCCAAACGCAGAACGCAAGGCAGAGGTGCAGTTTAACGGGGGTTTATTGAGGGAAAACAAACAAAAGGCGAGCACACTTACTGACAGAGTGGCTGGTTGACAGAGTCCAAAAAACAAGGTGATCCTAACAGAAATCCAAAGGTACATGCAGAGGGATCACTGGGGTAACAGACATGACAAAGGTTACCGAACACAAAACAGACCAGAGTGAACACTTAACATGAACTAAGGTACAGGACTGGGAACAAGGACAAAGAACTAAAACGCAGGAACAAGAGTTAAGGCAGTGACTAAGAAACAATATTACAACTAGACTACCAAACTTCAAATCAAAGCCATATCAAATCAACACAGGACTACGAGCTAGAACACCAGATAAGACATAAACACCAAGGACAAGGAAACGAGAAGAACAGGTAAACAGAAGGACACCAGAAACAATTGGAAAAAACTCAAAATCACAGGGAAAAACTGCAACTCATGACAATAACAATTTGGGATCCTCACAATTGTGTGGGCACATTTTTAAAAAATCCCTGAAATTTTATCTAAAAACATTTTAATACTATACAAACCAGGTCGGCAAGCTTGTGGAGTCGCACTCATGGTCAAAGCAGAGTAAACAGATTGAAGTGAGGACTCATCCTCATCTGAAGCGGAGAAACCAGCAGTAAGCAAGAGGTGGACAAGATGAACTTAAAAATACTCATTGACAGACTAAATGGGCACATTTTTGTCTTTGTGGTTTTCTGCTGTGGTTTGTCTTGGGGCAAAGACTCAAGTTATCAGCAGCGTCTTCTGTGTCTAAAAAAAAAACACCATCTATGACACACTGAGAGGATTCAAAAATAATTCAGACATCAGTCCTGTTGGGCAGCACGTCTCAACTGCTCTCCCTAATGTTGAAAGTGGCAGTTGAGTTACACCAAGCAACTCCTCTTATTATTATTTAAGTGATTAACTTAATTGCAAATCATAAAAGTATAACTTTGTTTCATAAATTAAAGAGTAAATATGTACATAAAATGTAAATGCTTAAGACATAAGTTATCTGTAAAGTCTTCTTGTGTTCCTCACATCATGTTATAGAAAAGAAAAATCTAAATTAAAGTCAAATAAACCTTTGTCCTTTCTCTGTTTTGTGACGACGACTGCATATGTCACACTGTTTGGGTCATCTGCAGCATCGTCTTCAGAGACTGAAACAAAAAAGAAAATGTTTGTGTAAAAAATCTAAACATGTAGATTATTACGCAGAAGCAGAAGGTAGACAAGTACACATGTGTACAAATATTATATAGTCTCATTTTAAGTATTAACTCTTTGGTCTAGATAAAACAACTAGCAACTGTTTTGCAGTTTACTTCAGAAGTTTTTGTCTGTAAAGATTCTCAGTCATCCAAGTCATCTTTCTCCAAGAAGTTAAAATCAAGGGCAAAAATGTCCAACAATGTATTTTGGATAGGGAGGACAGATGTTTTGAAAGGAGTCAAAGTATCCATTTACAGCAAAGTAGAGAAACCATCTCTAAACATGGGAGGAGGGCTGAAACAACACTTTCCTCCTACTTAAATCCTGTCCTTTCATCCCTTTCCAAGTACAGATGCTCACATTTGGCCTCATGTCACAAAGCAGCTAGAAGCACTAATGAACCAAGTGTTGTCCATCATCAATAGCTGAGATTCCCAGCCAGTCAGTCAGAACTGAAGAAGCCTTTTGCATGGTTAAAAGTTTCTATAAATCAAAATTACATAGAGCACAGCACGTACATATTATGAAGTCATGTTAGTCCAGATGGCTGTAAAGCATTTGGTAAATATTTAACTCGCTAACGGTCACAATGTTTTCAACACTGGTATGTGTCTGACAAAATTTCAAAATTTCTACCAAACAATTGGACCTTTCATAGGAACGGTGCCATCATTATGACTAGTCTGCACCCATCCTGGCCATTCAGCTAGCACAATATCATCTTTAGCTTTGTAACACTATCATGTCTCACCTCTCACAGCCAGCCAGCTTCCTGGTGACGCTCCAACACCAGGGATGCTGCACTTGTAGACGCCTACATCAGACTTGGAAACATTGTTAATTGGCATCTCATCAGCAGGACTGCTCTCAATGAGGACGTCAACATTGTAGAAATCAGATTTGGTGTTGGTGGAAGTTGCCTTGTGTCTGCAGCACAGAACCACATTATGACCCACCAAAACAGGAAGAGCAGGAGTCTCCAGGATCACAGGACTAGCTGAAGAACATAAAACATAAAAAATAAAATGTCAGACACTTATGCTTGGTAAATTCCTTTTTTAGAAAAGCTAAAAGACCAACAAATCTTAATGAGTAACTTGTGGCGGCATTAGCTCAGTCAGTTAGGACTTGTCTTGGAAACCGGTGGGGCTGCTCCCCGGGCGCTGTACGATGATGTTGGCACTGTAGCTTCTCTCTCCTCCATCAGTCTCACACCAGTATTCTCCACTGTCTCCTGGATAGCTCTTATCAGTAGTGCAGGAAGACCCCGTTGGCGTCCTCTCAATGTCACATAAATTCCTCACTATTCCTAATCCCTTTCAATTGAATGAAACCATCAGTCCCCTCACAATTAAAAGAGACAGACTCATATTGAAAGTGCTGCAGTCTGTCTGGAGTGATACGAAGAAAAACTTCATCGGAAACTATGTGTTACAAAAAGTGTCTCAGATTAAACATGCAAAAGTGGGAAATAATGATGTTTGTGACAAATGGAACTAAATCAAAATAAATCAAAGTACCTCCACCCTGTGACAGATACAGCTAGTCTTTTTGCAAGACACATTTGGGTATTCACATGTAGCATTAACTAATCAAATTTAAGTTTAAATTTGAGATCAG
>NC_060161.1:31560315-31569258 GCF_021292245.1 Micropterus dolomieu | reverse complement strand
TTTGAGAAATCATTCAAACTCAGTCCTGGAAAAACTCTCACTGTGAGTCTTTATTTGTTTCTCAATTTATGTTGTTGCGTCGTCGTCATTCTTTCTTCCTTCTGCCTCAATGGTTCAATTTCTAATTAAACTAAAAGAAAATTATATGGAAATAATAATAATAAATTGTAACTTTGATTATTTAATGGTTTTAAAAATTCTGCTTGTAAGTCTGTGGTCTTTGCATTTTACAGGTGGGGGGCCCAAATTATAGTAGTTATAATAAAACTGACCTGGTGTGGGAGGACCTGAAGCCCTGGAGCAATGGAGACAAACTGCAGGTCTTCCTCATCAGCAACTCTGGAGAGATCCAACATATCTCAGTTCATAGCGAATGAAAGACAATAATGAGCCCGCTGTCACACTATTTTTATCTTAATTTACCTTTTTGCTCCTTTTAACTACAAAAATCTCCCCATTTAGCTTCTTTTATCACCAACATGAAAGGACCATGATATAAAGTTACCATCACACCAAAATGCTGAACAGTAAATAGTTCTGTAATCCAGCAAACCTGAAAACACTGAACATTAAACATCAGGAACAGCACGACTCAGATCTTCCTGTGAAAACACATGTTGTAGTGACGTCCAGTGAACACAAGGTCACATCACGTCCGGATCTGGAATCAACAAAATTAGACCTTTTTATTAATGTTGAATCAAACTTTATTAAATTTTTCTTCTTTATCTTCAACAATTGAAAACATGTTTTATCTGAAAACTGAATTGCTATAAAGACAAATAGTAAAATAAATTAAACTCTAAATCAAAATGTGAGCTAATGTAACTCAGGAACTTTGAGTATTTTTGCTGGATTGAATATTTTTGTTAAAATGTTTTATCCTTTTACAGTAATTACTGTATGTCACAGTTATCTTCTGGATGGAGTTTCCAGCCCAGTGATTTTATAAATCCTCAGACTTGACATTTCATTTTTATTTTGTTGTTCTCTGTTTTGTAGGAATTCAATGTATATAAGTATGTATAACAATTTGTTCTTGTCTGCTCTGAGTTCTGATCCTTGTTTTAGTCTGTTCTCCTGTTTTCTGTTTGTTCCCGTCTAATTTTAAACTTGTGTGTGCAAAATTAATACAAAATATGTACAAAATATTTTTGTCGTATTTATTTATTTGACTTTAAAATATGTACATAAATTATTACCTTGCTTTTTAGTTAAACAGTGGCAGCAGCTGCAGGAATTGAACATTATTTACAATTGTAAATTGCACCTTTTTAAGGAATGCTGATCATAAATCTCAGTGAATCTAAGAATTCAGAAACCATGTTGAATGTGAGGTTCACCTTTACAAAGAAAATAATAATAATCACAAAGTACACAGATAACAGGTCACCTGGTATACTTTAACACCAGGTTTCTTGGCCAAATATTATTTGATGGCAGGAACAAGAAGAATAATTTGGTTGGTAAATTGACACAGAAAATTAAAGGTAATGTTAAACACTCGCTGACGTCACTTCATATTTAATATTAAGTAAATGCAAACAAATCTGATGTGTGAGTCTTTAACTTGATTTAACAGAGCTGAGTATTTGGCACAGAAACATGTAGTTTAGATAGACATAATGATCCGTCATGAAAGAAACAAACAACACCAAGAATACAGCAGCAGTCCTGAACCTGTTTGGCTTTTTACCCTTTAAATTGAAGCAAATTCATGTTGTGACCCTGAATAAGCAGCTCAATAAGTTCACCAGCAGTGACCAGTTCAACCAACAACTTAGTTTGATAAGTTCTTTGTGTATTGAGCTTAAGCCAGCGAGTGTTTGATATGAATGAATCTCTCAGCTGGAGATCTTTAAGCTACACATTTTTCTCATATACTGAGCTTTTGTTTTGTTAATCAAAATTAAATTAAGAAAATTCAATGCACAACTTGTATAGAAAATCTGCTGATTTAACTCTCAAAATACTTACTAAATACTTAATACTTGTCAAAATACTTAATATGAAAACTGTTGAGAGTCTTGAGGTAAAATGATCCAGTACTTCACATGAAAAATTATTGTTAATAGTTGGGAACCACTTGCATAGAGCCGCGCTATCGGCATTTTATTCTACTCTTATTTTATTATCAGTTTAGAGTTTGCTCTTCTATTTTGGGTTGGACTGACTAAACTAAAAGGCATGTTATGGAGAAACACAGCAAAATGTTTAACAGGTGCAAATGTGAATATTAGACAGACTAACTTTATATTCTGTTCCTCATAATAAACATTACTCAAGACACAATTTACCCTTCAAACTATCCAAACCATGAACTCTGTGTTGTTTCTACAGAGCCTCCTGAAAGACTACATTTTCTCATGTGGTTTGTGTCTGACGCTGAAATTATCTTTACCTTTTCTGAGTGTGAGAAAGTCACTGCAAGCATGAACACGTAACACCGAGAGGTTTGAGATATTTGCATTAAATATGCGCTGATTTGCCTGTCAGACAAATCTATTTTCCAGCACATTGGTAAGAGTCAGATGGATATTTTGGTTTTATTGTGATAATATACCAAATGGCCAGATATTTACAGAACAGTTTATCAAAATATGTTTTTGTTTTGCGTGGATTTATTCGTATGTCTGACAGACCTTTTCTTCTACACATAAAAAGAGAATGATAAAATATACTGAAAAAGACTTTCTTGCCATAATATCTAAGAAACAGTCTGTAAAATGATGATCTAACTTCTAAGGGCGAGAAAAATTATTTGGCATACAGGAAATGTGTCATTTTGAGCAAACTGTTGTTAAAGATTAGCCAACACTAGAAACACTCTTAACATAAAACACATAGATACCTATAGATATGTATTATATTCACTAGCTAACATTGTGCTCTAGAAAAGAAACTTTCAGATGATAAATGATTCAATACGGAGAGTTTTGAACTTTTACATTTTACAAATTTACTTCGTCTGCAGTTGACAGGTATAAAATAAACAACAAATAATGTTTTTATATATTTTTCAAGAATGTTTTGTACATTTTATTAAAGTATGGTAATAATAATTGTAACATTACTATTATTATGTGAAGAGCTGCACAGAAAATAGAAGATATCTTCTGTAACACCATGGCAGCATTATCAATATGTAACAGTTGTTTCTGAGATGATGTAGCATTTCTCTGCCAGAAATGAATAGTTGAGCTATCCTCCACTGCAGGTCTGCTAAAATTAATTTGAGCTGTTTAAAATTTAAACAGTGTTTCACCTCTGACAGCCAAGCAGCTCTCTGGTGATTCTCCAACATCAGTGATGTTACACTTCATCAGACCTGTTAACACTGTGGATGATCGTCTCTCCTGTAGAGCTGTTCCTGATGAGGAGGCCATCTTTATAGAAATCAGCTGGGAGGTGAGAAGAAGTCTTCTTGTTTCTGCAGCGCAGAGTCATCACAGGAAGAGCAGGACTCTCCAGGATCACAGAAACAGCTGAAAAACAAAAGGCTTCAAAACTGAAAGTGTTTGCTGTGGAGATTGAAATCTGTTTAAACTTGACAAAACCATCTTTCAACATATCTATTAATGTTCACAGTTATTTAAAGCAGTGACTTTTTATAGAAATGTAAACATACCAGTGACAGTGATGTTCACAGTGCTGCTTCTCTCTCCTCCTGTAGTCTCACACCAGTATTCTCCACTGTCGGCTGGATAGGCTCGTTTAATGGTGCAAGATCCTGTTGGCGTCTCCTTATTATCACATACTTTAATAAACTCCTCAGTGTTCCTGATCCCTCTCAGCTGAGCTGAGCCATCAAGACCTTCACAGTGAAAAGAGACGGACTCGTACTGAAAGACCTGCAGTCTGTTTGGAACAATATGAAACCTCATGTTGATTCTGTAGCTGGAGAGAATGATGTAAAGAAAATGTTTAAAAAATAGTTTGTATGATTTTCTCTTTGTCGCTCACCACTTTGAGTTTAATGACTCTGAGTTTGTATTTATAGCAAGCAAGATATTTTCAGTAGTATTGTGGTGATATGGTTGTGTCTGTGTCTGGTTAAACATTCTTCCCTCTAAATGATAATAATGTCCCTCTGGGTGTCTGCAACGCAGTGTTTGAAAAAAATATTACAAACTTTTCTTTAGATACAAGTAGCAGTACTCCAATGTAAGTATACTCCATGAGGAAATCCTACATCTGTGAAAGAATGTGATATTATATTACTACTACATTACCACAGTATTATACTAACCTAAAGCTGTAATGTGCCAGCAGCATGTAATGTTGCAGCTGAAGGTGAAGCTAAACTTAACAGTTTTATATACTTTTGGCTTATTTATTCTTTAACAACACATAGTAAAATCTTAATATATACAGTAACTTGTACCAACAGGTGCCAAATAAATGTGGCGGAGTATATTTGTTACTGAAGTTAAGTAAGAAGAGTATAAAAGAGAAGTAATTAGGCAATATAAAAAAACATTGTGTAGCTAATTTCACAGAAAGCCCCAGATGTCATTTTTTATGTCCCTGTGTCTCCTATTATCTCTCTGAGGCCTGATAGATGTAACACAAATTGCTAAAAGGTCCTGTTCTTCCTCCTGCAGTAAGACAGTGAGCCTATCAAGATGCTGACACAACAAAGAAACATTGTTATTGTTCCTGATAGTTTTGTTTGCAGCTGTAATATTTTATACTAGTGATCAGTTACCTGGCAACAGGGTCTAAGTTTAGCAAAGACACTCAACGTGAAACACTGGTGGCCGATCAGCACTAGAGAGCACTTTCACACTTTCTATGGAAAGGTTGCCCATTAGAGCACTGCCTCTGTTTTTTTCCCCCAAACACTGGGGCACCTATAAGCACCACATCACAGTGTTTGCACATAGGGGCACCTTGGAGGGTAGGCCTACAGCATCACAATTTTTTCTGTTGAAAGGTGCCCACATGTTGGGGAACTCTGATTATTATCCTTTTTTATTTAGGCTATGAAAGGGGCATTTTGGGGTCATTTTTTTCTCATATGGGGGAAACATCCAAATTCTGACATGAAACTGAGTTTATTCATGGAAACCAGACAGAATCACAATGTTTGGTTTAGATTTCCACTTGGCCACATGTCATTCATATAGGCTAGTTTGTATTTAAATACATTTATTTTCTTTGCATGTTAAATTTTATGTAATTATTCTGCCAAACCTGATGTCTTTATTAAAGTGCTTTAAATGATGACTTTATTGTAGTTACCTTGTTGTTACACTTAAATCAATAAATATAAAATATGGGTTAACACTGAATATTTTTATATTCAGAATTGTCACCGTCGACATGCTTTTTGTTTCCCTTCATATAAATAAAGACATTTGCAGAAAATGTCTCTAGAATGCAGGAAATTAAAGGTTTAATGCTCAAAATCTTCTAAGGTAGGACCCCCAGACCCCCCAAATCAAATAGCCAATTTTATCAATAAATATTTCTTCAAAATTGCATTAGGGTATCTTGTTGTCTTGTTCTCATAATAATTTTGTGCATTCTCAGGTCTGGTGGACTAAGGGTTTTGTCACACAACTAATATGAGGCCTTAAATGTCCCCACCACTTTCCAATACAAAGTGATGCCCTTGTGTAATCAGCTGCGTCCACATGGTCCTAAAGCCTTTATTTAAGTTGAGCTTGTTCCAATAGTTTTTATTCAAATTTGTTTTATTAATAGGCTATAGACTAAATATAATTACGGAGGTCCGGACCTGGGTGACCTGGTAGCTGGTTACGGCCATGCCTTTTTAAAGTACTTGCCTCCTTCCATAGTGATCAATGGCTGTGATGCTGCTAAGTGGTTTATTAGAGGCTGGTCCTGTTTGTGTGTGCGTGCATTAGCAGGGCGGCCGTGGTGGATTATACAGTAGACTGTTATGGTGGGCCGGTCTGGATCAAAGTCCAGGGCAATTTTTTACTCCCAGTCCGTTCCTGTGGGTAAACATGGAAGTTGCATTTGCATTTGCAATTTCAAACTAAATTTACTGCGTGAGCAAGTTGCAGTTGGTAAACCAGAGTTAAAATCAAAGGTTTTCACGCCCCTCGGTGTCTTTGCTGCCAGGTGGCCGACCCTCGGCGTTTATACAAGTCGCTGCTGATTGGGGTAAGACCTGTGACACACTGCAAACGGGAGAACACGGAGAGACCGCTGCACACCGTCCTGAAGAAACGTGTCGTACAACCCGGTGTCCCCTGAAACCCCAGCAAACCGGTCCAAAATGTGATTAAATGTGCCCATGGCTTCCTCTCAGGCTGGAGGGGCGTAACATTGTCAGTTTTTCACTAACGTTACCTGGATTAATAATTAGGCCTAACAGTCGCAGTCTGTGAACCCACAACAGGTACGTCGAATTCCCGAGTGTGTCATTTTAAATAGTATCTAATCATTTCAAAATGAATCAGCTTTAGAGCTTTTAGTCATTTTAACAGGACTTGACAGCAACATGTCAGATAGGTCTATCTATCTCAGATTAATTGTTGGCACTTTGCACAATTGAAAGGTTTTTATGAAACGATTGAGATTCTATTTTTTTTTTCTTTAGATTGAATACAGTCTTTGCCACAACAAAAGTTAAACTATTTCAACTGCACATATTTTTCAATGGTCCGTCTGTGTTGACAAAAGCGAAAGTAAAAGTCACCACGTTTTATTATTTGTGTAACTGTACTGTCAGTGAAGGTCAGTGTAAGGCTTTCTTTAAATTCAATAAAGAGAGCATAATATTTTATTTATAGCCTATAGCCTATGTGTGTGTTTGTGTGTATGTAAATATGTAACTAATTAGTTACTCATTTAAGTTTTTTATTTGAACTAGTGTTTAGGCAACATAAGCAGAACAAGGTCAAATATAAACTTAATCCTGAGGAGATTTCAAATTAAAAGAAAACAGTTTTTTGTTAAATTCATTTCATTTGGAGATTGAGTGATAAAATGTTTTTAAAGTCTGCTCAGGATTTAAATTATATTCTCCCTGGACACGAGTTCAAGAGTCTTTTCCACACAATAATGTTTCCATGGTTTCTGTCCATTTTCCAAACTGCAGGATGTTTCACCAGATGGCTGGACTGTCTCTTCAATATCCACTCGGAACAATCAGTTTTTTCATTGTCTACCTTCTATCACACTTTTGTACAGGTAAACTCACACAAATATAATTGTATAAGAGTATTTCGTTTTTGGTTCATAGCTCATTTCTGCTTGGCTTTGAAAGAGCTGGATCCATCCATACCAGTGCAGTGCCCCAGTATGGATCAGCTGTATTTGACTTTGAACTGGGCATTACCCATTCTGATAGTAGGCTACTGTTCACTAGGCATGGTTACAGTATAGGTCAAACTTAAAAAGCTCTCGAGGTGGGCTGGTACCGGTACCCACCTGTGCTTTTTTCTTGCGCACAGCTGGCATTTCTTACGAGACCCACCTTATACTCTGTGTTGATGACCTAGCTGGGAAGTGGATCTCTTGCTGCCTGCCAGCCACTTCCAGCGCTGTGAGAGTGAAATACAGCTGTTGTGTTTATGAACATGTGTTCATATATGCGTGTGCACCAAATGAATCTCAGTTTCCAGCAGCAACCTCTGTGGGAACCAGTCCACACACATTTTTAGAATCTATTTCAAGACAATGATTATCTAGTCTCTTTGTCAAGATCATCTGAATCTGCTTTATTGCCTGGTATGTGTACACATACGAGGACTTTGACTCGCGCTTACTTATACAATAAGACAATAACAATCAAACACAGGCTACAGTATAGAGAACACATATATACACACACTATGGACAAAACAGACAGATCGAGGCAATGATGAATGGTGAATGAGTGCAATGAGCAGAGTGCAAAAGATGCAGGAGAAAACACAGTATGATGAGTGCAAGGAATATTAATATTATTATATTTTTATATGTTTTTATTATGTGCAGTTGTTATGTACATGAGGTAGGTGGATTTGGTATACAGTTTATACAGTATGACAAAATGAACAGTATGACCAGCTTTGAAATGGAGAATGGGCAATAAATAAAAAGTGGTAACCAGTAAACAGGTGCTGATTAGAGGCAGAGTTACTGGGTTATTGTACAGGAATTGTTCCTGACATTGTGAGTCAGAAATCAGCTGTTCATCAGAGTGATGGCTTGTGGGAAGAAACTGTTCCTGAGTCTGTTGGTTTTGGCGTACAGTGCTCTGTAGCGCCTACCAGAGGGGAGGAGCTGGAACAGGTTGTGTCCGGGGTGAGATGGATCTGCAGTGATGTTTCCTGCCCGTTTCCTGCCCGTTTCCTGACTCTGGAAAGTCCTGAATTGAGGGCAGGTTGGCACCGATGATCTTTTCTGCAGTGCTGACTGATTATAGCTGTGGACTAATGCAAAATAGAAACCGATGGACTGACATTGAGTCATAGTTTGTTTATTTTCATTCATCCACCTACTGAATATACAAATGAACGAAAAGCTGTTTCTGGTGGTCCAGTGTGCTAAAAACAAAGTCTAATTCAACTAACAAGACAAGACACTATCCAACGAGGGTTAAAATGAAGGGCAACTGGACTTGGTTGAAGATACTGGAAGACGTTTCGTCCCTCATCCAAAGGACTTCTTCAGTTCTGACTGACTGGCAGGGAAACTCAGCTATTTAACCTCAGTGGGGTCGTTATCCCGGGTCATCGATACCGCTGGTTCGTTAGTGTTCCTTGTTGCTGTGACGACAGTCGTTACAGTCGTTGAGACTACCTGTGGCCAAGACTGAACGACCATCGTTGGTATCTTCACCTGAGGCCAATAGGTTACGTTTGTTGAGTTTCCTGTGAAGTGATGAAAGGACAGCATTGTAAGTGGGGGATAAGTGGTGGCGTAGACCCCCTCCCCTGTTCAATGACGGCTTCTCAACCCTGGTGTAGATGGCTTCCTTGA
>NC_060161.1:31514010-31560215 GCF_021292245.1 Micropterus dolomieu | reverse complement strand
GGGTGATTTCAGTGTGTGTGTGTGTGTGTGAGAGCGTTTCAGTTGTGTGTGTGTGAGAGCGTTTCAGTTGTATGTGTGTGAGAGCGTTTCAGTTGTATGTGTGTGAGAGCGTTTCAGTTGTGTGTGTGTGAGAGCGTTTCAGTTGTGTGTGTGTGTGTGAGAGCGTTTCAGTTGTGTGTGTGTGAGAGCGTTTCAGTTGTATGTGTGTGAGAGCGTTTCAGTTGTGTGTGTGTGTGTGAGAGCGTTTCAGTTGTGTGTGTGTGTGTGAGAGCGTTTCAGTTGTGTGTGTGTGTGTGAGAGCGTTTCAGTTGTATGTGTGTGAGAGCGTTTCAGTTGTGTGTGTGTGAGAGCGTTTCAGTTGTATGTGTGTGAGAGCGTTTCAGTGTGTGTGTGAGCGTTTCAGTGTGTGTGTGTGTGTGTGAGAGCGTTTCAGTTGTGTGTGTGTGAGAGCGTTTCAGTTGTATGTGTGTGAGAGCGTTTCAGTTGTGTGTGTGTGAGAGCGTTTCAGTTGTATGTGTGTGAGAGCGTTTCAGTTGTATGTGTGTGAGAGCGTTTCAGTTGTGTGTGTGTGAGAGCGTTTCAGTGAGAGCGTGTGTGTGTGTGTGTGTGAGAGCGTTTCACGTGTGTGTGTGAAAGTAATATTTTCAGTTGTGTGTGTAAAAGAGTTTTACACGTATGTGTGTGAGCTTTTCAGCATAGTATGTGAATGAGTTTGGTTTCATATGTGTGTGTGAGAGGAAAAGTACATGTATATGCATGGTAATTCTGAATAATGTCCCTAGGGGCACCTCATACAAAACACACCAAGCATGCCTCACTCACCCAAAGGGAAAAAACAAATCAAAACACACTCACTCAGTCACAAACTCAGGTGTCAGATGCAGGAGTCATGACAGTTGAATAATGAGTCAGCAGGCAGTGACTGAATGAATGACACTGATAACAAAAATACATGATTCTGATACGCAATCCCCTTAATAACATCACTATTGGCACCACAATCTGGTGGATCAAATCAATGCATGTGTTAGAATTATGTTTCATTTTTTCCAGATACAGCTACTTCTCTTATATATACTGCTCTTTTGTCCATTTTATCTCTCTTTTATTGCTGGCTTCCTCTGACACACACACACACACACACACACACACACACACACACACACACACACACACACTCAGCGGCAGCCTAATGAACCCATGGAGAGTTTGCTGAAGCACCTCATTTCTGATTCATTTGGATGCATTGCCTGTGCTGCTGAAGGGTCTGAGAGGCACAAAAAACTACAGGAGAGAGACAGAGAGGGCAAGCATGGTGTTGTAAGTCTTTCTGAGTTCCCTCCACCATGACACACAGCATGAATTTTTTTTGAAAGATGATAATGATAGTAACGTCATGCTAATGAAACGGTTTCCTGCAGAGTGGATGATCTGATCAACATACGCATTAATGTGCATTTTAATGTGGAGACAAATTATTTTGTTGCAACCACACACTGACTATCCTACATGTTTATACAACTAATTCATTTAGAAGATGAATATGTTGACAAAGATAAACTTGCAAATTATGGATTTAACTAACGTGATCATTACTGTGTCAACGTGACTGGAGCTGAGGCTGAAATGGAATAGTCCACTTTACCCCACCTTCAACATTTTACCTCCAATTTGTGTTGTTATTGCAATTAACCTGTGGGTAGGTTTTACCAAACTGTGTTGTGTGTGTGTGTATCACAAACATATAATTTGTAATATGGTTATAACGGTGAGTTTGCTGTCCATGTAGAGGGAACTAGATGTCTTTGTGTTGTTTATACAATCTGATAATGCTAATCCAACACCTCTTTGTAGTATTATCCATGTTGATTCCACATTCACACTTAAGAGCACATGAACACACACTGAAGTCGGAATGGGACCATCCGGGGAGCATGTGAATGCACTGTGAGCCAATGGTTGCAATTCGCAACCCTCACCACTATATGCCATTAAAACCTAGACATGAACCTTTTAAGCATACAAAACATAACTGACTCTGTCATTTGTTTTAAAAGCCTTGCCATATATATTAGAAATGTGATCAACAACTGTTCAGGTCTTCTCTGCTGTTCCTTCGGGGTATTTTCTGTATTTCCTGAATTAAAAGCTCTTTTTCTGAACAGTTAAGAACTATTTTGTCCTTGAGGATTGAAGTTTCTAATTATGGAAAGCTGCCCTTACATCTGGCATTACTTTGGGGATTTGACAGGTTAATTAATTAGCTATAACGTGAGAGAATGGTGACCGGCCAACCCCTGCAGAGCAATATGTCGTGCATGGAACTGTCCATTTGGTTGGTCACCGTAAAAATTCCACTTAATGTGTTCCAACAGAGATAACTTCCATAAGGTTGGAAACAAAGCGGTCTCATTGTCTGACTGCTTGAGTTTCTTGTCCTGACTGACCTGTTTTTAGTGATGTTGTCACTCTTCCATATTTCAGTAATTAAATTAGTACAATGTTAATATTACCAACAGATGGATGGCCTCACCCACGAAAACTAAATCCAAAATGACACATAGTTTATCACTGTCGTTATAGCTTTGGGTGAATGTGTGATGTGATGACAACTTAACATGATTTATATATTCTATGACAGTGTTATCTTGGATTTTACTGATATATTTGATCATATTATGTATTTGTTTCCAGATTTGAATCTCAAAAACAAAAGGACAATATTACCATATCCCATCGTACTGTAAGAGTATGGACTGCTCACTTTGGATATTTAAAGGGGCTTGTATATGTAGTTTTCAGCAGCCACAAGCGCTGCAGTTTTGAGATTGCAACCAGGTGTGTGCCCGTACGTGTGCTCGAACTCATGAGCCAACACACCATGACCGACACACCGAGAGACAGCTTCACACAACACACTGGAAACTGAGGTAAACTTATTAAAATATTTTTTATCAGCTTGATGTTAAACTAACTAACTTTATGCTGACTACATTAAGCCGACGTTAGCTCGCCTGCTGCTTTTCAATAACTATTTGTGTATCTTTCACCCGAGGATCAGCATTGTGAGCACAGCTAAATGTATTGGATGATAACAGAAAGAGCAAGACTGAATATTATAAATGAGATTGTTGCCACACCTTAACCACAGTAACTTAGATTACTATAATGAATGAGTATCCCACTGTATTGTTGCTGCGCGCTGGTATATTACATTATTGTATATCATGTGGTTCACATAAGTTACAGAAACTGAGATGGTGAAGAAGCTGTGTACCTGAGCATCGGTAAAACGGCAATGAATCTAAATTGAACGTTACAGACAAACAGTGGCAGATCATTGCTAACGTCAGCAGGCCGCCCCTGCCTTGCATCAATATAGGCTAATATAAACAAAGCGTTCCACATTTGCTTTTTACCATTACATCATTTCTTGCATGCTAAAATCAACACTTTGACATAATACCAGTGGTACACAAGAAAGTAATTTGGATCACGTTAGCTGGCGAAGTAATGTGGAAAGCTATGCAACTGTAGTATTTTGCACTGGATATTGTTAGTGATTGATCGGCTTTGATAGAAAGTCACTGAGTTATTAATATGTAATATGTTTTCATTTTGCAAAGATGGCAAAGACAACTCTCCAACATCTCCTCCATAATGTCAAAAACAAAGCTAATGCAGAGTGTAATGAAGGCAGTTAAATCCTCCATTATGCAACTCAGGTTGGGTTGCAAAATGGCAGAGCTGCTCCCAGTCTCGCACTGAGACTGAGTATTTCTGGCCAGTGTCCTCGGGGCAGACGGGACTGAAATATGCAGCAGGATGGCATTAGTGCATGCGGTCTCTCTTTCCAGTGTCGGAGAAAGCCAGTGGCATAAGTCCAATAACAAGTTGCCACTCGTTGCTCTCAATTTAAAAAGTTGGCTCTGTGCGCAATGCAGCATGAGCCACATCCTCCAAATAACACCGCACTCCACAATAATAACACCAACATCTGCTAATGTTTTTTTGTTTTGCTGTCATAAATTGCCCAAACGCAGTATTTCTACACTGAAATTAAATGTTTGTACCATCATCTCCTCAACACTGGACTGAGTGTTTCCCACTAGCACAAAGGCAAAACCCAAGGAGAGGAGCTTGAGGTGTCCCAGACTGACTGAAAGAAGATCCAATGGAAACAGACGGACAGGCAGAGCCAATACAAAAACATCCAGTGAATCTTTACTTGACCGGCGAGCCAAAGACACAGAATCACAGAAGGATCAGTGTTTACATCCCTGCGACTTTAAAACACACCAGACAGAAATGTATGATGTGAATTGACCCTATTGCTTAACCAAGCCACTGCCCTCATAACTGAAGATGGTTCCTGAACTCTGGGCACTGCGCTCTTGCTAGTCACTGCTCCAAAATTCAAGTGATGGGTCCAATTGCAGAGGATTTATTTCCGCATGACAATTAATACAGCATAACAATATAGCAAAATCAAATTACTTATGACAAATTACTTAAAGAAGTAATTTTACATAGAATACTGTGAATATTAAAACACCTTTTGTTTTGTTTTATTTGTATGTATTTTAAGTTAATTCATGTAACATTATACATTAATAGTCCCCTCTCAAAATCTGGATTGGTAGAGAGCCACAATGCTTAAAATCCAACAATTAAAACGATTATATAATGTGCTGAGTGGCTAAAAGAAGAGAAAGGATAAGGAGGCAACATGAGGACATGGAGTGGGGGAAAAGGACAAAAAGGCGTGGCAGTTTACAGAATGAATAGACAGGAGAGGATATGGGAAAACAATGAAAAAGCTGACAAGTGAGAATATGAGTAGACAGAGGAAAAGGGCACAGGTGGAAATAAGAGGAGGGGAAGATATGAGGAGAACGGAGGAAGGAAAGAGCTGTTCCTGAAAGATGTTTTATGAGGCGATGATGACATGTTCAGCACCCTGCCTGTCCTCTGATGTACCATAATAGTCTGGCACAACACAAACACACACACCACAGGTAGATACATACCTGTGTATACCCAGCACCTAATCTAACAAGCTCGGTAGTCAATGTACACAGGCATATCTCTCTCACACACAGACACAATCACGTTGAAGTCGAGTCGAGAAGTTTGACAGTTCATTAAATCTCCTTGTTAATACCGAGCGCCTGGGCAGGCCAAGGTTAATGAGGCCATACAGGCTGCAATAAATTTTTGACTACAGGCTGGTAAATGCCATCAAAGAAGCTATTTGCTCTGCTCTCACAGTGCAGCCATAATTCCTTACACCTCGCTGTACACCAGTCATCACAACACAATGAATGTTTTTGATTGTGTCAAGGAGGGAAACAAATTAACCTCATTGGAATAACATTTTGGTTCGGATTAGAGCAGGACTATTAATATTTTAAGCAGCGAGTTGACACTTTTATGTGACTCAGGGGGAGTGAAGCGGGAGGCAGAGCCTGTATGGTGCCAGGACTCCTTTCACAGTTAATTTATTTTTTTTATTATTATGTGTGTGTGAGACGGTAAGTATAAATATGACCAGTGTCACTCATCCTAGTTTGAATAGATTTGTTGACTTTCAGGTCAAATCGCATCTAAATGTTGAGTTTAAAAACTGTTCTGTCAATCTTTAGAAATATAATAAACATTCAGTGTTTATTCAGTTTTGCCTGTTATCAGCTCACTCTCATGCTAGTTTAACTTACACCTGGATCTCTCCAAACAAAAGGTGGACTCTGAAGTCTGCAACTGTCTGTAGCAATCTTCACAAACAGAAACTCTGCTATTTAAAACACAAGTTGTTGCAGTGAAACACGTGATCTTCATATCCTTATGTGTCACTATTTATTTCATATGTGCCATTTACAGCTTCTGTGTTTTGTTATATTTATTTATTGGGTATTTTGTGCCTTTATTTGATAGAACAGTGGAGAGAGACAGCGGCAACACAGGCTGGATTCAAACCCGGGCCACTGCAGTAAGGACTGGCACCAACTGAGCTAAACATGCCCCAAGGTGTTTTTGTCTTTTAAATTAGTACAAACATTTCCTTTTCTTCCCATCATAATTTGTACGTCTTACATTTATTCAAAGCAACTCATGTATATCAGAGGTCGCACGCCTCTGGAGCAACTACTGGTTAAGCGTGTTGCTCAGGGACACATTGGTAGACGGGTCACAGTGGGGAATTGAACCCGGGACTCTCACACCAAAGGTATGCGTCTTATCTACTGCACCATCACCACCCATCCATCTTCATCCAATCCCTGTATAATACTAAATAGTTTAATATGCTAAATTTGTTTGTGCTAAAAAAAACAAAGTGGACATCTTGGACACATATGAATCATCATTTTGCATCATCACTCACAGATGTAAACTTGCACTGCTGAAACGTCTGTAACAATAAAATGCAACACATTTGTGGGTTGGGAGTTTAGCACAAAGTGCAAATCACAGACACTCTTTTGTTCCGTTGTATGACTTTTTGAGGGCGCACCGTAGAGCATTTTAGATTCAGGATTCAAATAAATACTCAAATAAAAACCTACAAAACAGCATTTGGCAAGTTACTCAAAAATTGTAATAAGTTACTAGTTACCCATTATTCCCTAAAAAATTTATATTTTTTACTTTACTTATTACTGGGTGATAAAAGTAACTAGTTACTTTACTTGTTACGTTATATATATATATAGATATCTTTCATTACCACCACCACCCCCCCGCTCCAAACAAAGCAGTCTTTCCTGACATTTTAACTAATATCTTATTCATAACAGCAGGAAAGAGTCTGGTTTTTACAAAACATATAAAGTTTCTTAACGCCGACGGCTGAAATAAAAAAATAAAGCAGTAGTAGCAACAGTAAATCCCTTACTTTTGGACTATTGTTTTTCTGCACATGTACCATATTTAAAGGGCAAGCGTCACAGACAGAGTTTCTTTCTACAAGTTTCATGTCGCTGTGCAGCTTTAGCAGATGCTTTTATACATTAGATGTAGAATTGTTCATGGTAGAAAGCTTTTTGCTGGTTGCACAA
This sequence comes from Micropterus dolomieu, assembly GCF_021292245.1. NCBI lineage: Eukaryota > Metazoa > Chordata > Actinopteri > Centrarchiformes > Centrarchidae > Micropterus > Micropterus dolomieu. The sequence continues at coordinate 31,553,160 of NC_060161.1, read as the reverse complement.
ATTTTACAATGGACACCAATGTGCATCTCAGACTGTGACACAATAATGGTGACACTTACAGCTGTGGAAAGAACGCCTCGCTCCCTCGTTCCCCATTCTTCCTTTAGCTTTTTGGCATCTGACTTAAACAACAATAGGTCCGGTGCTGCTGACCTGCAGTGCAGTCGCGCATTTACGTCGAGGATGGTACTTGCAGCATTACTTGGAATAGTAACTGTAATAATATTACTGTATTACTGTTCTGGAAATAGCAGTCCGTTACACCACTAGTTACTGGGAAAAGTAATATTATTACAGTAACTATTACAGTATTAGTAGTAGAGTAGCATGTTACTGCCCAACACTGCCTACAAATCATGCTTTCTGGGATGTTATAGGCCATATATTATACAATATTTTACTTTTTGGATAACTGGCAGTTAATATTTGAGCGACATGCACAGCACATCATATTTATCAATGAAATAAAGCCACATCAGGACCAGAGCAAGAATTATTAGGGCACTTCTTTGATGTAATGATGAAAAGTCAGTGTTAAGGAACATTCATAGGGTGCAAACATGCAGGAACTAGGTTGAAGACCAAAAAATGTAATGCTTCAGAGTTGGTGTTAGCATTTGACGTGTTGCACTGCATGATAATAATAACAATAATAATAATAATAATAAACCAAGCTATGGGGTTTTTCTTATTTAACCAGGAAGTCCCTTGAGATTGAAATCTCTTTTCCGAGGGAGATCTGGCCAAGACAGCACACCATTTAAAATTTAAATAGAAACACAGCATAGTCAAAACAAACAAACAAGCGTCACACATAAAGGAAAGGGACTAAGCCAGGTCACATGTGGCAGTTACATTTCTCAGTTACATGGCATTTTGTTAAGTCTTTATCAGTCTCCAAAACTTCTGAACCTGGCTCACAATATTTCTTCAACAGTCAGAAAGTAGGGCTTTCTGAACACTGTTGCATTAGTAATGAGGTATACTGAAAAATGACGAAACAAACCACGACTGTCTATCTGTACAGGTTTAGTGCTTCTTCTCTTTTAACAGAGAAAACTGGATTTTTGACATTTCACTCTTCATTTTAAAAAGGGCTGAGTTGCCTTTTTAGAGATGATGTCAACTTCTGAAATCAAACCAAAAATCAGAGACTCTGAGCTACAAAGTTTTCGTAGGACACCGATGATTGACAGGAGCTTGGTGATTTAATTCATTTTGGGAATGTTTCTGTTGATGGAGAAACTCAACTCCAGAAATCGTGTTCTGACAGCAGACTTTGTCACCGACATATGACGGAAACTAAATCAACATTAATGTATTGTTTGTATGTCTATAAAAAAACATGAGTGCCATAGCAAAGTAAGCCTGTGATATACACATTCCTGAAAAGGCCTGCTCTTTGGAAGCACAATGTTCGGAGGAGACTGACAGTATGCATTATTCAACATTTAGGTGCCACCTCAGGGTCCATCCTGTGAATACAGCACTGTCAATCAATGGGCTAGCTTGCTCATAGGGAAACAGCTTATTTATGCACAGGACAAAGCTACAGCCATTCAAACACACATGATCACAAAATACTATACAGTTCCTCTTAAGAACATGTATCTGCACACTGTAAATACAGGCACACAAGTCTGAAACACAAGTTTTGTAATAATTTCCTTCTATGAAAATATTACATACAATTACATGAGATTCATGCATTTACGCAATTAATTAGGTTGGTTTATGGAAAATGGACTGTACACTACATGTCACACCATTCATACACTGATGGCAGAGGCTGCCGTGCAAGGTGCCACCTGCTCATCGGAAAGAAGCAAATCATTCACACACAGCCTTCAGGAGAAATTCTGGGCTCAGTATCTTGCCCAAGGACACTTCAACAAGCGGGGGAAGTCAGGGATCAAACCTCAGGGTTTCTCAAGTATTCATCATGGATAATAATTCAGAATGTACAGGAAGTGTCAGAGTGTACAGAGTTTGCTATATTTGCAGTCTCACCAAAGCGGTGTTTACCCGTGCAGATATGTCACATAAACTCAAAAAACTCCAGCTCTTAAGTCCTGCTAGTGGCTTCTAGAGTGTTTGAGCAAAGAAACCGACACTGGTGATTTAGCTATTCTTCAAGCCTCACCAGCAATGTGAAGATTGTCCTGAGAAAAGGTTGTTAAAATATAAATATATATATATATTGGCAATGTGCGTATAAGATTTTGTTATACTTATGGTGTTTTTTTTGTGTGTTCTTTGAGCTCCTTGACCAACAAATAACTTTTTTCAGGTCATAACCTGACTACCACCCCTGAAAACAAGTAACAAAATAGAGTGACACTATCACAGTGTGTCTCTGGATGAGAGTATGTCTCTCTCTCTCTCTCTCTCTCTCTCTCTCTCTCTCTCTCTCTCTCTGTGTGTGTAAGATAGAGAGAGACAGAGACATTGAGGCAGTTTTACACCAGAGACTTATATATGTGTTGTAGCCGGTGGCGATTAAAAGCTCTTTGACATTTTTAGAGGGCATTCAAAGGTTTTCACTAAAGGAAAAAAAAGTCTATAACAACTTTCACAGTAAGAAATATAAGGCTGGTCTATAATTTAATTTGACCTTGTCATCACAAGCCAATGACTATTACTAAGCTCACATAAAAATCTAATGAATTCTTATAACCATCATTTAACCTAATTAAGCTGAGTGTACCCAGAAATATTAGCTGCTGTTCTCCTCATTCTCGTATTACATAGAGATTACAGAGGCTTAACACATATTTTCATTACTATGATATACAATTACAGCATAACGGTATAAATGGATGTTAGGAATTAGGGTTTATATGGTATCAATAATTCTAGACTAGGCTAATTATTATCACTATTATTTACTAATTAATCATAAAATTTTAATTGTGTGAAATTCACCTCAGGGCACCACTCTTAAGACAAGATGGCCAGTTCTTAATTCAGTCTCATAAAATATACTAAACTATCAAATCGGAACTCTGATTTATAATTAAATTAATAACTATTACCAAAATTACCATCAATAGCTAGTAGGCTGAAGGATTTGGAATTGACCCTTCTCTAAGCCATGCCCCAAATACGCAGCTGGCCAATCACAAAATAGCAAAATAGGACTGATATCCGACACCTTCACGGCTACACTCCATTGACTGGTATGTAAATGGCGTTGTGTTCTGGCTTTTTTTGCTGTATTTTTCCAAGATATGGTGAAACATTGTTCGTGGGCACTTATAATAGTTACAGTCGCTGCCCAGAGAGGTCGAAAAGAGAAGTATGATTTATTCTCTTTCCACACCTTTATCAAATCCAGAAAAATGTCGGCTGTGGATTGTTTCTAATGTAATGTTAGCTAACGCTAGCTAACTTACTACTGAATGAATGTTATAAAGCCCTACTGCTCTGCTTGTTAATGATTGTAACAGTGAATAGAGACCAACTCAGCTCTACGGGAACAGTGTAGATCAGACTTAGCAGCAGTAACCAAGGGGGGCTTAGCAAAGGGTCAATTGTAGAGGTTGGTAGTCACTCATTCTTATGCAATGTTAACAAAACAGCAAGTTTATCCACAATCATTTATTTAAAAGATAAACAAAAGCAAAACAGATTAGATGAAACCTCATGGTGCTCCATGGTGCAAAATATCCACAAGGAAATTTTGAGGGTTTGTTTTCTTGTTTTCTTTTTACTCGCAGACCAATAGTTGAACATTTCCACCACATGGCTTTTGTTTACAATTTCTGGACCCTTTGAGTTTTTGCCTTTGTGAACACAAACCGTACCAGGTAGAAAATATCATCCTTGCATTATACCTTGAAGCCCTAAGTGATGTGTGTAATTGTGCCGCATTAGAAAGAGTTAGTTAGCTTGCATGCAAAGACTTTGTCTGTGTGGAACATAACGTCAACGAACATCCAGTTAGCAGTGTGGCTGATTTTTAATCATTACTTACAAAGGATCAAGCTCCCTCATACATCCAGGATCTATTACATGCACGCACCCCTGGTCGGTCTCTGAGTTCCTCAGGCCAAGACCTTTTTAACTATTTCCAAAACACACACAGGTGATTGTGCCCTCTGCACAGTAGCTCCAAGGCTCTGAAACTCTCTCCATTTAATTTTGAGTGTCAAGTGGGGAGTTCATTTCTAATTGATTTAGCCAAAAGTGAGTCCAACAAGTCCAAATAATATTAAAGACCAAACAAGGTTAGCTGATCCAAACCCATAGTCCAAAAAGGACTAAAGAAACAATAATCCATCAAAGCAGGCAAAGAGTGAAACTAAGATCCACAACACAAGCCCGCAGGGTTACAGGCAGGTACACGAGGCAGAAAAAAACGAGACACAAGACACAGACAACAACAAGCTAATGATCCAGCAGCTACTGAACAGAAACACAGGCGATTTATACAAAGCTGAAGAGCAGACAGGTGACACAAATCAGGGATATCAGGAAGACAGGACACAAGCTGGATAATGAACACAAACAATCGACTCTGATAACTACAAACTAGAACTGGAAACAGGACAAAATAAAAAACCACGGAACAAACTGACAGAAAACAGAGACCAAAATCTAAAGCAGAACAGAGCAACACCCAACATAACAAAAATAACCCAGGAACAGGTCAACAGACTAAGACACAGATCTAAAACCAAATAAACAACAAAACAAGCAGAGACCAAGATCGTAACATTGCAATACGCATTCAGTGGAAACCTTAAAAAAAAAACTGAAGACACACCTTTTTAGACAATCCATGATTGCAGCCATATTGACATCTGGAAAAATATTTTATAATTTCTCTTTTGTTTGGATTTTTGGATTATGGAATTAAAAAATGTGCCAAAAAAAGGTTTAAGTGTAACTCAGTACCTTTCGGGTCCACTGGGTCTGCAGCTGATGTGACATCATAATCCCTCAGTTAATGTCTCCCCTGAGACTTTTTATAAACCAGCGTGGACCAATACTGCCAGTAAAACCTCACCTGACTGGACAACTCCTCTGTCAGTTGTGTCACCGTGACGGATCTGAAATCAATATTTCACATTTTTATTGCACACTAACACTATGGTCAGCACTACCAGCGCATTTTACTGAGTAGAAAAACAACCCAGTGGGATAAGATTATGGATATGAAAATGATGACAGTAAGGTCTTAGTTAGTTGTGTTTTTAAGTTGTTATCATGACTTCACAGTATTTCTGTCTGCTGCTTACTGTATTTAGGCAGCGCCAAAGAAACGAGAGAGAGACGGGGATTCAGGTCAGCTTGATAATATCGTTATTGTGAATTCTTTTGGCCATGATAGTCATGTAGTGAAGATAAAGCCTACCGTCTTTGGTGCCTCTGAACTTATATCCAGCACCTGCTGTTGCTCAATTAACATGTTTTATTTCTCCGTGAAAGTATCCAACTGAAAAAATTCCACCCCCTCCCTTCAGGCCTCCCTCCAAAGCCACACACAAAACATATTTTCATGCGCAGTGAGTGCACATGCAGGTAGGCCACAGGTACCGCATTTGAAGCAGCATTTGAATTATTGATTGCTGTTGAGATGTAAAGAGATTTTAAACAAATATAAAAAATGCTTTTGAAATAAATTGCTTAGCCCAGCTGTAAGTAACTTCAGTTGAGGATATGAGGTTTCTAGGACACACCAAGTTGGCCAGAACCGTATTTAACTTTATTTCAGTATATTTACTATTCACCTTTTCTTCCTTTAATTAGAAAGTCTATTTCAGAATCAGAATGAGGTTTATTGCAAGGTACATTTTCACATAAGAGGAATTTGCCTTGGTATATTGGTGCTTTAAAACATAAATATATAAATATAAATACAGATAAAATATAGATATTTTAACATAAAAGTACTTAATGCCTATTAAAAGAATAAAAACGTAAATGCATTCATTGGCATGTTTAAAGGTTCACTATCTCTTATACAATAATAATGTATTTTCCCATCTCTTTGCTATTTTTTTTTCCCTCCATGCCCTGAGGCTTGTCTCTGTATTTTTAACCTGAGTTAACCTAACATGGGAAAAGCCTGGTGACTCATTTTGTGTGTGTGTTTGTGTGTGTGTGTGTGTGTGTGTGTGTCTGCGCTCGTTCGCTCGCTTGCTTGTGTGTGTTGGGAAAATCACAGGAATTAATAAGTGATTCAGTCAAGTATCCTATTTCTCTGACTGTAAGTCCTGCAGTCCTTCACAGCGGGAGTGTTTCCACCATGAATAGCTGCATAACTACACAAAACACTTATTCTGTAAGCAGCAGGGCAGGAATTTCAGAGAGGCCATGACGACCATGGCCATCAAGCTCCCTCAGTTGGGCCTTGCGACCCGGAGAAAATGCTATGCAGAAGACCTGCACGCACTGCCCCACCTGATTTCCCTGCTTTCTCCTCTGCCGCTTTCCTGTCAATATGTTTTTTCGACACCAGTGTCTTTTGTTGTTCTTTTTGGGCTTGGAAACCTTGATAAATTAGTGAACGAATAAAACAAATGTGTTGGCCCACTTTGACGAGCTGGTTGAGTGGGAAAGAGGGAGCATGCGAGTATGGACATAACGTGAGATGAAAACTTTCTTTGATCATGTTACTCTACAGTTCTGTGGTTCATCAGTGTGATTTTTGATAAGTTAAAGATAAATTAAAATAAAATAATAATTTCCGTGGACTTAAAATCATTGTTTTATTTGGCCTTGCTGCCCCGGCATTTGGCTTTGCTCCAAATATTATTAAATTCTAGGTAAGCAGCAAAGCTTTTTTCATCGAATCATTCTGTGCAGACTGTTATTGGTACTGTTTTATTCTTCACTTTAGTTTCTGTTTTTTTGACCTTTCTCTTTAGGACAATGGTTTAGCCCTGCTTGGACTGTTCTATCCACTGCGACAGTCCTGGATGATGCCATATTGAAAATGTTAGGGAAGCGGCTGTGCCCTGGGCTTTATCAGAGGTGGGATAACCAAAAAGAAGTGGTCATGAGAAAGGACAAGGGCCTCTACATAAGGTGCGTTCGAGATGACTGCGGCTGAACTTCACCCACTTGATAGTCAAAAGTGAGCTGCAGGCGACTGCAGGGGCGGGTATAAAAACACTGCCGTGAAGTCGGACAATTTTTAAGGCCAAGAAAACAACCACGAATGACCCAAAACTTGACCCATGTTTGTTTCCATTGACAGTTTCTCCAGTTCTTATCTGCTTTTTATACTCCATGCAAAAATGTGATCTCATTACAATTCAGATGACAAGCATGCATGACCAGGCATAAATGCAAAGCACATTATCAGATTCATCAATATTCACATAGCGCATCTGCATACAGACCACATATACAGTTAGATTTGATAAGAGGTATAAATGCAGCCTCTCATCTCCAGCACTAAAGCCGGCTCTTCTCCTCCTGTCCTCAGGCTGGGATTAATCATCCTCAGCACTGAGGCACAAATTGCTGAGGACTTTATTTTTTGTCTGCCTCCGTCTCTCCTGCTCTTCCATCACCTCTGTATACACACACATTTAAATAATTAAATCGTCAAATTTTTCTACATTTAGTTGTTTATGATTGACATACAGTCAGTGAAAGGGAGAAAACATAATTTATTTTTCAGTTATTGCAGCGTAGAGCGTAGTTTCCAGCAAGGACTAAGTGAATGTCGGGGTCATTTCCAGCTGTGAGAGTCTCAAATTATTGGTGACATTTCAAAAAGTGACTTTTACTGCAAAAAGCTTCCATGTTGAGTAAGCAATGTCTCAGGCTCTGTAGCATCGAAGTCTGTAAATGATGTTAGTCAGTAAACTATGGACAGAAATTACATCCTGTAATTTTCTGTTAATTTGTTTTAATGTAATACTGTTCATTTTTTCAAGATGGAAAAAAAACTTGGCACCTTTACCTGATACACTGTAGATTTATCTCATTTCCTTCTCACAATCCTGTCACAGAACACGGAGGTCAAATGCTCCCATAATGCCATTCAGCTACACTGGAACCTGATTTGGCGTAGGGATGAGAAAGGCGATCATCACAGGCTACAGCTGCTTTAATCCTTTGATCGGAGGTTTGAGATCCACTGGATGCCCAAAGGACAAGAAATCACTCAACAGAAAAAAAAAAGAAAAACCCTCCTTGGGAAATCAATCTTGTCAGTTACACCTCAGCTGATTCGAGGACTCGTCTGTCAGTCATGTCACACTGAGCTCAGGTCAGTATTTCATGTGTTCACTCGCAACCTTTAAAACCCCAACAGTCAACAGTACCTGTAGATTTTATAATGAAGGGAATAAATGAGTGGAATAAATGATATGACCGGACAAAATTGAAAGAGTTAAGAATATACTTTACAGTAGTCTGAGCTTTGCAACAAATTGTAAGTTTGTTTTTTTTTACATTTACATTAGAAAAAGGTAGAAACACCACTATGAATACCGGCATTAACAAAATTCCTATTTATCCATCCATCCATCGTCAACCGCTTATCCTGCGTACAGGGTCCGGGGGGGCTGGAGCCAATCCCAGCTGACATCGGGGGAAAGGCGGGGTACAAATTCCTAATTATGTCTGAGAATATTTTCATTCTTCAGTTATCAGAGAAAAGTTAAATCAAGGGCAACTGTACTTGGCTGAAAATCATCCAAGAGGCTTCTTCAGTTCTAAGAGACTGGCAGCGAGTCCCAGCTGTTGAACCTCTGCGCTGTCGTTATCCAAGTGGTTCGTTAATGCTCCTGGCTCTTCTAATGGCCGTTGTTATGGACACAGTCACCTGAGGCCAAGTGTGAGTGTTTGTTCAATCTCCTGGGAAGGGATAAAAAGACAGCATCGTGGTTCGAATTACGGGGGGGATTGGGACACCCCAAAAGAGGCAAAAACAACAGTTCAAGGGGGGTCTTTCTTACCTGTAAATGTTGTGACGGCCCCAGATTTGGGCCGTCTCTTGTTCATTGTATCTTGCTGTGTTTTGTCTCTTTAATCCAGGTAATTGGTGGGTGGAGTTGATACCTGGTGTGAGATGCAACACTCCTGAGCAGGCGGGGCTCAGGTGGCTATAAAGGAGCCTGCTTGATGATTTGACTCTCTCTTCTCCTGCACTGCATCCAGACTGAGATACGGTTTCGACAGTTTTAATTAAAGTGGCTACTTCTCCCACTGTCATTCAAATGAAAGTGAAGCTCATTTTGTATTTTAATGAAATTAAAACCTCTGATTAAGTTTTCTCCCTGAAAAAAGGCAGAAGTGCAGTGCTTTGTTTTTTTAAATGGCTGGGTTACATTCCTGAACAAAAGCCCTCGAGTGTCCCTTTGTGCCTGTGTCATGCCTCAACAGAGGAGTGCTAGGTGAAGAAGTGAGGCAGTGTGTGGTATAACAGAAGCATTTCTTAGCTCTCCTTTTCACAAAAGCTCTTGATCCTCTTTTCAGCGGTGGGCTGGGGAGCTTTAGACGGTTGCTCTATTTTAGCGACAACAGACAGTGTGTTGGAAGTGCAGCCAAACATCCCACAGCTGTCACTTCCCCGCGCAGACGATGGCCTTGTTTTCCTTTCCCACGTGGTTCGCAGAAAGCTGATACATGCTCGTCTCTCCCCTCGCCTTTCTCTTCCTCCTCGTCTCCTGTTCTCTCCTTATGCACTTTTATGTCGACTTCGCTCCTCTCAGTCTTTTATCCTCTCCTTACTTTTTGTATCGAGGTTTTTCCTCCAACATAGGAGATGCCCGCTGAAATTAATTAAAAAAAAAATAATTTGCCTCTATTCAATCTCATGCTATTCCATTTTGCATCAGTAGGCGGTACTGTCTCAAAATATCTCTGGAAGAATGCGCGCAGGGTGCTGATCATGAATCCCTCACATCATCATCACCACGCATTGTCTCGCTACTGCTTAAAACCCCATTACAGGTTTGTTGTACTGTGTAAACAAATGATTTCTTAAATGATAAGTGTTCATGTTGTCAGACACTATTTAAAAGAAACTGGACTATTTGCTACCTAGTGTGCATCTATGAATCCTTCCTTTGCTACCATCAATTAATATCATGGGTCTCATTTTATCATGTTTTCTTTGTGAATACAGAATGGTAAGGTAATGCATTAATTACAATATATTTTGAGAGTAAATAGCACCAGCCAAGTTTTCTTTGAAGCTCCACTACTTAGTGTCTGCATTTTCTTTTATAATATTGACTCGACCACTTAAATTGGTACGTGGAGAGACCATTGCACTATTCTCACCAACTGCAACTCTACTGTTAGGGCTGCTAAATGCAATTCTGCAAATGGAAGTTTTTAGCCTCCTTTAGCTCTAAGTTTGGGTTTTACTAATAAACCCATTGTACACTACCTGATCAGCAGTGAACAGCAGACAGACACAAAGACTAGCTGGTGAATTAAGAGGAGCATTTAACAGCTAAAGTGCCAGATATTTTATTCTGAGGAGTTGGTGGAGACCAAACCAGAGCTAAAAAGGAGAGTTAATATTGGACTTACATTCATCAGGTGGACACAAACACAACTCCAATGGGATGATTATGATGTAGCTCCATGTATGCTGGATGTGTGCACAGGCTGCAAGCCATAAACACATAAAGACTGTATAATGTCTAGAGCCTGACCAATGTGAGATTTTTAAGTCCGATGGCTGATATATCGGATATTCTTTTCTCCTTTATTTTAAGAAACGCATAACATAAACAAAGACTATCCCTAACCTTTGTTGAGACCTCACCAAGATATCGTGACATAAAGCAGTTTAAAAATAAACTTGTATTGTTAGAATTTGTAGAAAAGTACAAGAAAATATGTCAAAGTTTTGATAAATAAGAGTCAGATATATAAAACTACAGAAAAAATTATAAATGATAGAGTACTACTACTACTAATGAACATTAAACAGTGTATGTATTGTGGGGGCCTGCGAAACAGAAACTAAAAAATAATATAAATAATAATATATAAAAAAATAAATATATATATATATATATATATATACACATATATAAATTTGTCATGCATTAGTTATTACCTTACACGTAACTCAACACAATAACTACTTTCTACATCTAATTTATCACCTGCAATCTGTTAATTCTATCCAAAGCTACTGAAACAATTTCTTAACACTCTTCTGGCTCTATGATACAGTAACGCAGAGGAAACGCTGCCCTTGAATTAATCTAATACTACGTGACTGTCTACAACGAGGACCAGCAACTGTGTGTTAGATACTTGTTCAGCTCACGTTTAATCATTTTTGACACGCCGACTGTAACTGGAGACACTACAGTGTAATTGCTCATTAATGTTAGCGCTCCTCCACTGATAAACACGGCATTAGCTTAGTGGCTAATTTTGCAACAGGCAGTGTTATCTGCTGTTGGCGATGTTAGAAAATATTTAGAAGTAATAAATTAGAGAAATGAGAGGACCGGTTGCTAGAACTGCTAAACTGTTTCAGAAATAAATCTACCATCACGTCTGTCAGCAGCGTAGCCTGCTCCGCAACATTAAACATGCTGCTGAGTGTAAAGAGGGCAGTAAAAAACAAGGGGGTTGTCTAGTCCGGTCTCTAAACAGGAAAAGTGATGAGGGCTATTTTTATTATTATTTAAGTCATGTAATTGACATGACAAAAGACCAAGTCACCTGGAACACTGAGTGTGAGAGCTACCAGGTGCTACTCACCGTAGCTCCGCTGATGTTTCTGTGGTGCTGCAGTGTTAGCAACAGAGGAGCTGCTGCGCCCACTCTGGTGGGCAAACTATGCAACACTCATCACCTGAGGGAAAACTACGACTGTTTGTTTCTCTTTTTTAATTGTCATATATCGGCTGTTATAAACGCTGATGCAGATATCTGCAAGTAGCTTAAATCAGCCGATCATATCTGCAAAGCGATAAATCGGTCGGGCTCTAATAATGTCTGTCTGCTTTATAATGATGCAGGTGTTGGGAATAGCCCCAATAGCAGTGAAGCAGTGATCTTTCTAATATCAGAATAGTATGTATGAGAGAAAGCTGGTTACCCAAATCCAAAACTCAGATTGCTGTGAAGAGAAACTTTAAGAATTGATCTCCAACATAGCGACCTTTCTTAAAGGTTTTTCATATATCTTTAATTCAGCAGTTAATAAACATTCCATTTAATTTCTCCATTCAAGAAATTAAGAATAAAAGATAGGTCCAATTCACCAGGTTCACCTCTGAAAAAGTGATTACTATCTTATTACTTCTAGAACACTGCGCTCCCAGAATGCAGGGTTACCTTTGGTTCCTAGAGTATCCAAAAGTGGAATGGGAGCCAGAGGCTTCAGCTGTCAAGCTCCTCTCCTGTGGAACCAGCTCCCAGTTTGGGTTTGGGAGGCAGACATTTAAGAGTAGGCCTAAGACTTTCCTCTTTGATGAAGCTTGTAGTTAGAGCTGGCTCAGGTGCTGCTATATACCTAGACTGCCGGGAGACTTCCATGATGGCCTGACCTCCTCTCTCCTCCTCTCCATCACCATCTGTATGCATTCTTATTCCAATAATGCATGTTACTAACTCCCATAGCTTTCTCCTCTCTCCCTCCTTCTGTTGCTTTCTGCAGGTATTTCTCCTACTAACCCCCCACCGTCCTGCTCGTTTTTATATACAGAAACAAGTCTTGGTTCCCTCTGTCCAGCAGACAAAAGATTGTGGAAGCAATGTTTCTCTCAGTGCTACATTATGGTGACATGATTTACAGACATGCAGCATCATCCACTCTTGCTTGTCTCAGTCCTTAGATTTATAACTGGAGACATCTAAGGCAACCATCAGTGCATTCTTTATCAAAACATCAGAAGGTCAACCAATGGCGTCATCTCTCTCTTTCCATTAGAAGAGACCATATGTTTTTATTTATTTATAAAGTGCTTCCTTTGCCCTATATTTGACGTCACTTATTGGCTGGAGAGTTGGAAGACATAACACCTGCTCAGAGGACTGGCTGTTGCTGCAGGTTGACACAACATTGATCTGGGAAAGGCTGCTTTTTAATTCCTTGCACCATACATTTGGAATGAACTGCAGTGTACTTTGAACCTTGATATGCTTCTGAATTCAGAAAACTAGTCGAAACCCTGATTTTGATTTTAGCTGTGACTGTTTTGAACTTGTTTTTAGTTGACTTTTCATTATTGTATTTATTATTGTCTTACATATTTATGTCTCTGATCTCAATGGGACTTCCCTGATTGACATATATACAGTATATATATGTTTGTGTGTATGACATTCATAGACTTATTCCTGATCACTTCTTTGCTCTTTCTTCCTCCTCCCCCAGTTGTCATCTATTTTGCTCCCATTTTCATACTCCTAATCTACTCATTTCCTTTGGTTATCTATTGATCTTTTCCTATCCAGCTTTCTCATCTCCTCCTATTGTGCAGAAAGAATACCTAGGAGGTAATTTGGCAAATAAGGGCCGCACCATGTAAAGTTCACTAGGGATACTGCACAACAGAATATTTTCATTTTCAAAATACTTTTTCTGTAGCATTTTCTTCAGTAGCTTTCAAAATCTAGCTCTAATGACATTGTTCCCCTTTTGTAATCTTCAGCAGCATTTCCAGGCTCTTGATACATTGGGGGCTTAGCCCAGCCCAGAAATCTTTCATGTTTTCACCTGTTTTCACCCCCCACCAGCAACAGTAAATGACTACACAGTAACTCAAACATCTGTCTCATTTTCTGATAATATGTAACACTGATAAAATTTCCTGGCGGAGGTCTGGGGGTCCTCCCCCTGAAAAATTTAATTTCCTGCATTGTGCACCAATTTATTGAGGAAATGTCTGAGATGACAATTCAAAATAAAATAATTTAGTGAAATACAATGCAGTAAGGCTATCAGGCATTCTGTATTGATGTCAGATATGTTTCTCCTGTAGATCAACTTTTCTCAATAATAATTTTATCCCAGCTGAGTCTACATACATGCAGGCATGCCTGAAGTAGCCTAAAGTCTTTGTGCATGTGGCACCTTTTCACCTTAATGATTAGCTTAATTAATTTGAATTTAGTTTAAAAAGAAATATTGATGAAAATGTTCAATCTCCCCCAAGAAGATTTTGAGCATTAATCACTACCTGCATTCTGGAGACATCTTCTGCACTAATTTATGGTGGAAATGTCATTATTTTTATAAAGGGAAGGACAAACGTTAGCTGGCAGGTGACAATTCAGAATATAAAAATATAATAGAATGTAATGCAGCATTTTACCTTAAGTTACTTTTTTTAAAATATATTTATAATCAGGTTTTCTTATTGTGCAAATAAACCTTTCTCATAGCATTTTATTTGTTAATTAACATTTCTTGGTGCAAGCTATTTTTCAGTGGCCACGGCTCTCCTTTACTCCTTCAAGCACCTGCTCTATGCAGGATAGCCAATGCAGCTGATGTTGAAGCTACTGCAGCTCCAGTACCAAACAGCCCTAAAGGTTCGTCGGCCGGTAGCCTATGCCAGATTACCAGTCCGCCCCTGAGGCTACCCCCCTTTAGACCGTCTGACAGACACAGAGCCCGTCTGGGACTGTAGCCCACTCAATGAGACGAGCGCACTGATCTTCATCAGAGGAAGAAAACTGAAACTTAAACCCTCGTGATCAGACAGAAATATCACCACAATTCCACACAAATGTTCACTTCTGTGCTTCTGATAAAGTGCAGCTCACAGCCGCTTTAGAGGGAATAAAGCATCCTGGAGACAGTAAAACAGTCTCACAGCGAGGGGGACAGAGACAGCAGGCCACAGAGCGTCAGGTGTCATGATATTCTCTCACTACTGTACGGCGACTGTTAACCGTTTGTGTTAATACATTGATTAGACGACTAGACAACATTTATATTTAAATATACTGATTACAATTTTGCAATTCAGAAGTCGCAGAGAAGCCCTGAAGCTGTGAGCAATGCATTCTCGCTCTCTCTCTCTCGTGCTCTCTCTAAATGCAGGCAGTCTGAGTAACAGTGGGGGGGTCACATTACCTGAACTTCAAACAAAATGTATCAGTTATTGCGAGTAGCCTCCGCTCTTTGAAGACCTGCGAGACAGGCTTTGTCATGAAGATCATTGCATATTAACACAGAAAATATTTCTGTTGCTGTTTTTGAGTTACATTCGGGGCTACAGTCAAAACATCGGGGGCTAATGCCCCAGAAAAATGACCTAGCGACACCATTGGTAAGCTTTAACGTTAATGTGTAAGCTTTTACATGCCCTACTGTACATAAGAAGTTGCTACTATGAAAACTGTGAAAGTAGAATTAAGAACTGCAGCCACTTTACAGCACATAGTGCCATGCTCAAAGACAGCTGTGACAGATGCAAGCACTCTTATAGATGACACATTGAAAACAATTTAGTTTAGGGAAGTGAATGAATAAATAACAGAGTATCAAGGTGACACTTTAAGGCATTTCAACTACATGGAGGTAACTCCACTGGGGCAGTTTAGGATTCAATTTAAACCAGACTCAGGTAGCACAGATGCTGAGATGAGGCCAAAGGAGTTTCAAAGGAGACTCACCAGAGACGAAGATTTCCCAGCAGGTGTTGAAATTTGATGCGGAAACTTTGCGCTGTAAAGCTTTTATTTTCAAAGCTTTAATCTACTGCTGTCACCAGTACACACAACAAACACAGATGGATATAGGCTGCGTGAAGACGGGATTCTTCTGTAAAGCAAAGACTTCTTTTTCATGTTTTTCTTTAAAGTAAAGGGCGTGTTAAGTACACATTCCCAGCAGCGTTGAGAGCAGATGATGTTTCATGGCTCTAAACAGCAATGCTACTGTGTTCTCTGCAGTGGTGTATGGTGCCTGGAGACGTCTACTCTTAATTTATGTGGCATGTTGACCCTGTGTTATAAACAGTGACATCTAAGACTACGCTTGCACATTTAGTTCACCCAAAAATGGGCCAGTAGTATTTTTCATGACATAGTCACTTAATGTCTGCTGCTTGCCCTGATTTCCTTTTATCCATTTTTACAAAAAACAAACAATGCTTTTTAAGAGTTTTCAGAAACTTTCTTCTGTAAAATTTCCATAACAAGTAAACAGAGAACACTGACAATGATTTGATAACGTTTTGACAAAATTCAGTGGGTGGAATGTGGAATCCTTTTTGATGTAATGGACAGATGGATGGACACAAATCATCATTTGAGTGCAGGATGATTATTGGTTGCTATGCAAATGTTTGTTTGCTGAATGCAGTGTCCATTATCTTAGATAGATGCACCTGTGTTTCTGTTATTTAAGAGGCATCTGGATGGACAGCTGAAAACATTTTGTCTTCCATGAATTAAGTGATTTCCTGTTGTCATCATTAGGCACCCAAAAACAACAAGCTCTTCCAGGAGAAGAGATGCAAATCTTTGCAGGTAATTGAGGTATTCCACTTGTGCTCTATGGAACTCTGTATTAATATCACTATTGTATTAGCGCCAAAGAGCCTCAGCCACAGATGGATGTGTTGTTGTCAAGATCATATGCCCAGAATCACGCAGAAAATAAATAACATAAACGTATATTTCTCTGTTGCTACACTTGAAAAGACCCTCACACAAGTGTGCTCATACATACAGTAATTGTGTTTGCGGGAATCTTCACCTGTACACTGACATTTATATTGGCACCATTTGTTGCCTTGTTTACTGTGTGCAAGCGTCTGCATTTTTATGTGTTGACATATTGTAGAAAGCAACAAACAGCAAACCGAAATACCGTGTGCAGCAGAAGTAGAACAGAGAGCAAATGTTGAAAATGTAACAAGTGTCAAAAGTGTGTTAAGGTTTGGCTCATAAAGGGATCTGCTCTGCAGGAATTGATCGGTGTGTTCATTGTCACTGGTTAACATAGATTGTAGACATATATAGAGGTGAGGAAGTTTTATTACTCTAATTGGTGACAAATAATAAGTTTCACAAAAAGGTGTAAAAGACAGAAACTGGATTTACACATCTTAATGATGATTCTTAGATCATTCTTATGTGTTATGTGTTTCCCCCAAAAGTCGATTCCAAATGTGACCCTAGGTTTTAATTGGGAATCTTTCTGCCAGAAAGAATGACTTGCTGAGATTACTTTCATTTGTAACTGCATGGAGCTCAGTAAAACTGAGTGGGGTGATAATGGGGTTTCAAGATAACAGCTTAAAATGTAATTACACATTTTTATTTAATTCTGTCTTCATCTGTAAGTACTCGTTTTAGAAAAATTCTGCAGTGCCGTCTGTTCACCCTTTTAGAGTTTTAAAATCGCTTCTGGGTGACTGTGGATTTCAGCTCTTCTTCACAGCAGGGAGTCTCAATCCCTTTTAGTCTTGGGGACATGAAAACAATGCTGTTATTTTCTGTCTTTCGAGGACTGGCAGACAGTGGCACAGTGAGGGACAGCTAATATTCAAATATGATAGAAAAGTAAAATCAAAGAATGTGGTCTGTTCTGTGCAACTACTGTAACTACTCTTCTGTAGAACTACTGTAACAAATCTTTGTAGTGAGAGAAACATTGAAGCTGTGATTAAAAAGAATAGCAAGTTCGCATACCTAAGGTCAAAATAGGTCATTTGATATTGCCTTCTCATGTGACTGACAAAAAGTACTGTTATGAGTGGATCTTTTCTGCTAGGGTTATGATTTGGTTAAGTTTTAAGTAAGGTTTATTTCATGATTAACATAATCTAAGATGGACACTCAACACTCTCCAGTGTTTAAAGTGCATACTTTGTATTAACAACAATCCACCCTGATGTTATACCTTTTTGCAACTGTACAAAGAGAGGACATTAGCACGACCACAAGAGGTAACCTGTCAGAACTTGTTTTAAAGTTACAGATTTTATTTTATTTTTTTAACTAACACTTTGAATACCTACCATATTGTTAGTTGATCTGGCCCTATTATAAGTAAAATCTTGTCATCTGCATAAAAAGACATGTTCAATTCATTGATATTGGAACATTTAATGTTGATCCTGTCTCTTGTATGTAACACTACAGGTTCAAGACAAATAGCATCAGCGATAAAAGGACAACTCCAGTCCAAACCTCAGTTTGTACCTCCTTGATTCCTCTCTTTGCCTCGCGTCTTAATCCCTACGCCCAAGATGTAAGTCGAGGAGTTGAGGAACAGACACGATGAGATCTGTCGAGTCGAGGCATCCGGCATTTAATGAAATGAAATATCTTTGCTACGGAGCAGTTATTTTGAAGCAATGTCAAATATAATGTGTGACACACAGCTGCATAATCTGTCAGCTGTTTTGTTACAGCCTACTACTATGATCTCTGGTCAGATGAGCAGACCAGCTGTCAGCACCAATGCATAAAGGCTTCAGATCATATCTTCACAATCCAGAAAAATATCTATCAGCATCTTGAGGTTGCAATAACAATTATAGCATATGTTGAAAGCAGCAACAGTCACAGAAAACAGTATTGTAGTTGAATTATAGCAGTTGAATTGGTGTGATGCGTGGGTTGGCTGATATTATCTGAATCCGCATCTAAGCATAAATCATCCACCAGCAACACATTCAAACTACTTAATTTCCTGAATCCAGAGACCCCGCACCGGCATGGATATTTCACTCTACCTCTACCGGTTCCTGTAGTTTCCGAATGATTTCTTTATTGTGTATTTGATTTATGTATGAGTGTTCTTAAGTCTTCTTAACAATTTACCTTTACATTACTGACAGCAGCCTGTCTAATAATTAAACTTTTCCAAAGCCACACCCGGGATGCCGGTGTAGTATTACAAGTAACAGTCCAGAAAGCCTGATCGGCACACATGGTTGCAGGATTATGTCGCAAACCTTTGTTCAGTATCAATGAGCGAATGCGTCATATTGGCGGATATTCTTTCCATGTTTATTTGCGGGAACTCTGTCTGAAAGCAGCTTCTGACTACTTAGACCATAGCCCTCTAGCTCTGGCCCCTACATTCAGCATCTTAAAAGAGACCTATTATACTGCTTTTCTAGTCCTATATTGTTTTCTTTGACTCCTTTTATAGCAGCTTTGCATGACTGAAAGATCCAAAAAAATATTCTCTATCTTATACTGGCTCTTCATGTAGGCCTTCATTTAAACCTGAAACAAGCTGAAGATGTTCCTGTCTCTTTCAGGCCCCCCTCTCAAAGCCCACTGTCTGATAGGCCACAACCTGAAGCATGTTACCAGGCTGTTGTTGTCGTTGGGCGGTACAGGCAGATTGAGCGTTGCTGTGCCGCAAATGACTATGGAATACCGGCTCCGTCTAGCTCAGTGTGTCGTAGAATGGAGCCGTTGGTAGAAAAAGCTGAAAACAGAGCATTCAGAACAGGAGGAAATCTGAGATTTTTGCTCACAGGGATTTCTTTAAAATATTTTAACCTCATTATTTGAAGCTTTGGCCATGTTTAACATGAACTTCCAACATTGTGACATTGTAGATCAAGTCATAAAATGTGGAAAAGCATAATAGGCCTCCTTTAAACAACAAATACAACTTATGAATACAAATATTACACTGTGGGGTTCTGGTCTCACCATGGGCTTCAGATTCCATTGTTTATAGTGTTTATATTTGAGTATAAACTGTATTCAATGTTTCTTTCTTAAAGGATTATTTGCCTCAAATTAAAAAATTTTCTTGATTTTATGAACTGTGTGCGGAGGGACATCGTCCTCATCTTTCTGTTCTCCCAACCTGACACAATTTACCCCAGTCAGAGATGTAGGGATGGGCTGCCAGTTTTTCTAACCTTTGTTTTCCCCTGTTCATATTACTTGGGGAGATAAGTTGCCTGTTGTTTTCTGTCTGTTTATGTTAAAGGGAGTGCTGACTCCAAGATAAGTGTTTTGTTTGTTATTTTGGCGTTGGTCATTACTATTTCCTTTTGGAATGCTGCAAATAAATCTACCGTTCCCTTCCCCAGGTTCATGCTATCAGGCTCAAATATTCTCAGACATTGTTAGACTGGGCATAACAAATAACAACATTTCTTCTCATACAAATGTTACGGAAGCAAGTGAGGCTCTGCGGAGTAAACCTCACTCCCCGACACCTTAAGAGATGTACTAGGAACCAACGCAATGACAAATAATGTCTAGGTAATGTCATTCATTCACCAGATCAAACTGTTGTGGGCAAAAGTACCAATTTTAATTCCTGTCCAGCCACTGTTAAAGTGAGAAGGCAAACTCCCACCTGAACATGGTAAGTACATGGTGCCAGAATTCCTGTATAATCTAACAGTCAAATTGTAAACATTCAAATAAAGTAGAAAGAATGAGAAAGGCTTTCTAAATAAGTGTCATTATGAACATTTGCACTTGAGGGGTGATCTATTATTTTCTCTCAGTCTCTCCAACATACAATCAGCATGCTAAGGTATTCACACCTTAAGGTCTTTTAACCTTAAAAATATGATCACAGAACTGCCTGCTTGGATTCTGTTGAAGCAGAACTGCCATAGAAAATCGCCTTTATTTAAGGCTACACTTGCAGCAAGTGACAGGAACGATTGCAGAGGGGAGCAGTGACATGAATGTGAGATGACATGAATCTGTTATGAGGCAGATTCTGGCTGCCAAGTCAGGAGGAGTTTGTGGTTTGAGGACTTGAGAACATGTGAAGTCATAGGTTGTTAAACTTCTACATTTCAGAAGTTTCTTTTTTCTCTCTCTTTTTCAGGGACCAACTAGAGATGGTATTGACACCTGAAGGAAACTTAAACAACATTTATGTATTAGCAGAGAACAGTCTAGCCTATTTCTTCCCCTTCATGCATCACGTTGACAGACTATGGACTTTCTTTTGCTCATTAAATCGTATTTGTTGACGGTATTTTTGCAGTTCAAGACAAAAAGGATACACGGCATGGATCTTTACAGATGTGACATTTAACAGCAGCAGAGTGACAGGAAGGATAGAAGTACATAAAACAGAACAGACGTTAGATCCATACCTACAGTCTCAAGTGTAGAAGTTACAAACCCACAGAAGCACCAGAATTTCATCTTTTTTAGTTTTGAGCTGTTCCTTCCTTCTTTTTTTCCTCAAATGCCAGCAAACAGCTGAAGCTTAACCTCCACAGATCAATAACACTGAAAATAATCCTGATAAAACGATTCTCTGTTTGTAAGGGGTCATTCTGGTTTTAATACAGCTTGGGCCTTAATTTTTTAGTTTTGGACAGAATATCTGTCAGTTATAATAATGTCTTACTAAATTATACTAAGTTCTGCTGTTTAAATCCAATAGATCAACTGATATTGATAATCACTGAAAAAGATGGACAAACTGATGTCAGACACAACAAGACCTTTATCCATTTCATTAAAGTTGTCATAGTTTGGATTAGATACAAGATTAACTAATCCTTTGCAGTGAGAATTAGTCTTAGATATTCAGGGTGTTTGTAAAAGTCAACAGGCTCTTGGTCTTTTTAAGTTTATAATTTAATTCTTACCTGCATCTCAGGAAACACTTAAACACATACCGATGCTGGTATGAGCTTCATCTGTCAGCACTGTCCGTGGTAAGTAAAACCTCTGTGGAAAGACTTTGCATTGTAATCGCTCTGTGGACTGTGAGACACATCAAATAACTATATATGAAACTATAGTTCTAACAGAAGGTTATTTTTTCAGGCATGATGGACGTTTGACTGTAAAGCAAGGAGAAATCAACATATCTGGGGAAAGAAGGCAATTGTGATTACATTCAAAAGAATATGATTGGCATTCAGCTGCTGTCAAAAAACACAAATAAAGCACACCGAAAATGGAAATCACTGTGTTTTTTAATTTGCGCCCTGCACTTACAATGGCGAATATGTTTTAAAATGCAATAGTGCCTGGATTACTTATATTTTCAAGTTTAAAAAAACATAACTTTTATATACCAAAATACCATATTGAATGTATCTGCAAAACGCTGCCAACGTTCCTCATTTGTTTTCCTACAATATGAGCTCTGGGTAAATGAAGCTTAATAACATTTTAATGGTTATGTTTGAGCAACTTAGTGCACATTGTTGAAAACTGACTTAACGTCCAGAACAGGGCCAAACCCACCTTTTGTTAACATCACGATGCAGGAGTGAGCCCAACCATCCAATCCAACCACTTCCGTTTGACTTCTGTCACTTAAGGATGTCACATATCCTGTGTTGGAAAAATGAAAGTTGTTTGTAAAGGTTGCCAAGGTAACGTCTTCCTAAATGTATTTGGTAAAACAAATCAGTAAACCTGTAATTTAGGAGAAATGTTTATGGTGGTTTAAAAACAAGCAGAAGTCACAACAATTTCAAATTGTTGCAAACTCAAAATTAGTCCTATTTTTGTTCAATTTACATGACAAATGATGAATGTTCTAAGAGGCCTAGCTTGTCCTTCGAAAAACAATCATTCCATCGGGCTAGAAATAAAAGGAGTAAACAAAAGCAAAAATAGCCAAGGGTTCAAATGGATATACAGTATATATGTGTAGGGTCAGACAGGTTTCAGGCTGAGATAGCAAGAGCATAGGAGGGGAAGCAAAATGAGACTAAAGGGGGTTAAGGGTGAGACAGAAGGAGGAAAAAACAAGTTGTGACTTGGCTTCTCTCGCTGTAGGCTACGTCAGCACAGATGTTTTCTCTTCAGCGTGGGAAGCGCTCACTAGTCGACCTGTTTCATCTTTGGTATTTATAAAGAGCTACTTAACATTCACCAAAGAAACAGCATCTGAGTCCAAACCTGTACACGGGATCTATCTAAGAAGAAGATCAGCTGTCAGACAAAGTAGAAATAAAACCTTTCTGACACCCAAAGTGGTTGTGAACTTTGAGAGCAGCGTTTCCTCCTCAACCGAGGGAAAACAGAAAAAGTCTCCTCCTCCGGTGTGACGGCACGTTGTCATCCTCATGTCATCTCTGAGGCGAGATTGACACTGTCAGTTTCTCAGTTGAAATGTAGGACGACTCACTCAGTTTGACAACGCTGTGCTTGTTCTCTCTTACTGTTTCTCGCCATGGCAAATGTGACATGAGATTAAGAAAAGATTGATCATTGCAGGTCTGTGATGGGCCACAATTTGTGGCGTCCCCCATGACACTCAAGCACAATATACACCCATCTGCCAACCCGACCTCCACACCTTCAGTTCCTGCCGCCCTACAAGGGCACATTGACATTGACACTGAGGGGTGGCACTGGTTATAAATTGTGAACATAATAGGTATACTAGGCTGTAGGGAGACAAAATACACTTGAGAGGGACAGACAGGAATACCATGCCTTCTGACTTGGTTTTTAAAAGTTGTACTTCAGATGGTTAGTCCAGACATTTTAGCCATTATTAACTGCTCTTTGTCAACTGGCCATTTTCCATCTTGTTTTAGGCATGCCTCTATTTACCCACTTTTAAAAATGCTGTTTATGGAAAACAGCTCCTCAAATTGGTCCACACTGTGGACCATGATGTTTTAATTAGCGGTCTTAAAAACTATGTTGGCATCAGTGATGTGGCCTTGGATTGGTCTATCAAATAGGTAATTTTCTGTGATCCTTGGAGAAGCCTCCTCCTCTCATGCTCCTCCTTTTTGTGGGGTCCCCCAGGGGTTGATCTTGGATCTTTTTTCACCATGTACATGCTACCCCTGGGGAAAATCATTCCGACTTACAATATTAATTTCCATTTCTATGCAGATGACACTTGAATGTCCCTTTGAGGCCTGGTTGTACAATTGTTTCTTTCATTCTCTCTTCACCATCTCGCCTTGCTGAGATAAAAGCCTGGATGTCTAATAACTGTCTTTTTTTTTTATCTCCCCTTTGGACTCAGCATAGCTACCTTATTAATTTTTCCACTAGGCTCAGTGCCCTTTCGTACAACATTCAGAAAGAAGCCCTCAACCTTGGTGTCATTTTTGTCTCAGAGCTGTCTTTTGATGTTCAGGTGACCAAAGCAGTGCAGTCCTTTTTGTCCAGCTGAGGCAACTAACAAAGATTAGATCATTCCTCTTCTCTGCTGACTTAGAGCAGGTCATCCATGCCTTTATCTCCTCAAGACTCGACTACTGCTCTGTATTCTGGTATTAGTCAGGGAAACATTCATAGACTGCAGCTCATTCAAAATGCTGCAGCCAAGATTCTAACTTGCATTTTTAGGTTTAAGATTTAACTACTTGTTTTTAAAGCCCTGAATGGCTCCTGCCTACATCTGTGATTTGATAACTCCCTACGAGCCGCTGATGACTGAGATCCTCAGGCAGGGTTCTACTAACGGCTCCAAAGTCTCGTCTTGTTACTAAAGCTGACCGGGGTTTTGCTGTTAGGGCCCCTCAGCTGTGTAGCTCCCTGCCTAGAGATCTCAGGCAGGCAATATTTTTAGTATAGTTGTGTGTGTCTGTGTGTGTGTGAGTGTATTTATATATATATATATATATATGCATGCAGATGTAAAAATGTTTTAATGTGTTAATTATCTGCAACTGTTTTGATGTTGAAATTTACACTTGATTCATTCCAGTGTTTTATTTACAAATTTTACAGAACAAACACTGATGGTAAATAAAGTAGTTGAATTAGACAATGAACTGTACAGTCATGCATGTGGCTCATCCTTTCTTTCTTTCTTTTTTTTTTTTGAGAGCTCAAATAAACTCATACCATGTTTAGAAATTGAGGCGATATGGGACAACACATAGCAAAACAGTTTAAAAATATTATTATATTTAATCATAAATGGAGAGAAGGAGAAAATGACATTGTTTAGTCAGAATTGGTCTGTTTTTGTCTCTCTTTTGAAACAGTGCATGGAGAGACGAACTACTGATTTCTTTACTCTAACAGCCAGATTGACAACTGTAAATGTCAGTGGTTTCTATGATGGAGAGAGCAACCAAGAGCATCTGGTTGTATATGAGGGGGACAGCCAGACTCTCTGAAGACGGAAATAAAAGGAAACCATTTTGAAAAAAACTCCTTTGTGGGTGCATTCAGAGTCAGTTGCAGAGGGCATTGCATTCATGAGTTTTTTTGTTATCAAATCAAACTTGGAAGACACACATGGATGTTGTGAAAATGTTAATAAGAATGACGTCACTTTTGTTTGGCAGCTGAGTATGACATCTCATGTGTCAGAGATTGCTCACATCAACAGTGGCACAGCAGGTTCAAAACCTCTGCATGGTATTTGATTTTTATAGAGAACTGAAATCTATGCATGACTTGAAAAATGGACAATAGAAATGTAAAGTATACACAAGTTAAAATGAATGTGAAAAGCACTTGCATGCTTCTTTAGCATTGTCTTTGTATATTATCAAATGCTGATATTTTCTCTTTTGACATTTCCAAAGCTGATTGTTTCTTTACCACAGCTGATGGAAAAGCATGTTTGCATATTAAAATGTCACTTAACTCTTATATACTGTATATAAAATAAATAAAGAGAGAGAGAGGGGTAAAGAGAAGGAGATGGAGGTGTAATTGTCTTTGATCTGTCACCCATCTCCTTCTATTTATAGTTTGACATTTTACCATCTCAACAACACAGTGATGGATAGATGGACAGAGAGAGAGCATGTGTGTGTGTGTGCGCTTTTCCCAAAGAGTAGAGTGATGGGTAGTGACTGTGCATTTAACAGGTCAATACCTTCAATACAGACTTTGTGTGTGTGTGTTTCCACAGATTATTGAGTGATGTCAGTCTCTCTATGGATTGGACACAGGTTTTTTTGTATTTGTGTGTGTGTGTGTGTGTGTGTGTGTGTGTGTGTGTGTGTGTGTGTGTGTAAAGGTTAGTGAGCTGTATCTCTCACAATGTTGATCCACTCTGTTTAACTGCAGGTTAATCCACCATGCAGAAGTTAGCCTGGGATAAAGTAACAGTAACACTTTTCGCAGTTTAGCCCACTGCATCACTTCATGCTACAAAACAACACATAGTATGTCCACATTGCATTTTTTCAAATCAAATTGTTAATGCGTGTTGAGGAAATACATACATACATATAATTTAACATACCCACCATCAGCCCTGAACAGTCAAATAAAAGCAGATCCAGAGAGTTTTGCCAAAATAAATCTTAATCCTAAACTCATGAACCCAAGGCACCATCATTCATAATCGCAAGCAAGGGTGTAGGTTTGGTCTCAGCTACCGTGGGAACTTTTCCAGGAAGGGAAGAGATTTTACCTACATGTTGAATGCAGGAAGCAGGGTCTATATATTTCTCCAGGGTGGATCAGGAAGTCTCACAGAAGTTAGTTCTGTGAGACTAATAATGCAATGAGTGCAAACGGCCTTTAAGAAGCTATTGCTCATTGTCAAGTCATCGTTAATAAGATGAATGTAATGAGTTTGGTTCTCAATCCAGACTTTCACAGACCTACACACTCCCACATCTGTGAGGAGAGGTCAGAGGTATACTGGATTTTCGCCCAAAGACGCACTACGTGGGATGCTTTGTACAGGTTTGTTAACCCCACATACGTTCCCTTCTGTGACTGTTTCTAAAACATGATCTAGTCAACTTTGCCATACTGTCTTCATTTATGGTGTGTTTTCGAAGCTGCTCAGCTGCTGGTTTGTAAAGCACCGAATGGTTTAGGGCTAAAATACATTTCTGATCTTCTGCTTCGTTATGAACCATCTAGACCTCTCAGGTCGTCTGGGACAGGTCTGCTTTCTGTTCCCAGAGTCAAAACTAAACATGGAGAAGCAGCGTTCCGTTTTAAAGCTCCATTTATCTGGAACAAACTCCAAGAAAACTGCAGCTGAAACTCTCAGTTCTTTTAAATCAAGACTGAAGACTTTTCTTTTTACCACTGCCTTTAATTAAATTAAATTTAAAGCTGTAGATTGATAACTTTCAACACATTCTCATCTCAATCCATCATAACCAGTGCTTTCAGACAGCGTGACAAAGCGTAAGGATTTACGCTAAAGGTACCCTATATGAAACGCCCCCGTTTGCTACATTGCAGCAACACAAGGGAGGCTAACCCTGATGTGCACAGCTGTAGGGTTAGCCGGTCGACATGCATAAATTCAGTGACTTAGGTTTAGGTACTAACATCTTGGAGCTTTGGGGGACCGTCAACACCTTTATTACAAACGTAGCTAGCTAGCTACCGCTAGCTAACTAGCACTTCCGGTCTGTACGGGACGCCCCAGAGCGTCTCATAGACGCTTCCGGATAAATCTCAAATCGTCGGTATATGACGCCCTGAGATGAGAACGGGCTGTAACTTTCACTGCACTGTAACTTTAACTGTCCTGTTTTCTTTGTCTTTGTTTTTAGATTTTCAGTGAACACTATTTAAAAAGCTTACAGTGCTTTTTTGATCTCACACGGCTGGTCCTCAGTTCACAGGGCCGAGAAGAACTACAAGGGTTAGAGTCCCTGTTTTCTAGCGTGGACAATCTGGATTTACAGTGACAACTGTATCTAAGGAAGGGTTAGAGTCCCCTTAAAGCTCGTGCAGAAAAAGTGTTTGCTGTCAAAAAGTAGCTGCCTGCTCTGCCAGCTGCCTGCTCTCATTGGCTGGATGTGGATGTCGAGTCGGCCAACTCCTCCAGATATTTGGCGTGCTACATATCTGGCTGGTGTCGGCGATGTGTCAGAAATGTGTCTGGGAGCAGTTTTGATGCATCGTTAAGTAGTTCATACATAACGACTAGCGACCGCTGATCGATTGCCGATTTAGCCCTGATCACAGCCCAACGGTCACTGAGCTCTCCGACCGGCAAATCGGGCTAAAAAATTGTGTAGTGTGAACTAGGCTTAAGGGTTAGAGTCCCTAAGTGTTAAAAGGTTAGAGTCCCCTCAGGGTCAGAGTCCCTAAGCAACTTGTTGTGCCTTTTACCAGTTTCTAGGGTGGAAAATCTGGATTTACAGTGACGACTGTATCTAAGGAAGGGTCAGAGTCCCCTCAGTGTTAAAAAAAATAAAAGAGAGTGGGAGATGGGGAATCAAAGAAGTAAAATAAGCAAAGGTGAGAAACCTGCCTGTTTTTATTTTCTATTTAACTGTTGAATTGTTGAAATGCGCTTGCCTTGACTTGCTACACATCCTTAGATCAGTTTGTCTATCCTCCATCCACTGTGAATGTGAATAGTATTAGTCATTTTTCAATAAATCAACAGTATCAGATCCAACATTGTGGCCTGCTCTCATCATCTGATCTATCTAGTAATATTCCAGATTTCCTAACCCAATTTGCCACCATTACCATGCACAACCTTGATGATACAATTTTTCATCGGCACCTGTCCTCCTGCCAACCTGATATCATACACTCCACATTCCTTAAAGAGGTCCTTCCTGTCATTAGCCCTGCTGTACTCACTATTATAAATCTGTCCCTCACCTCCGGTTGTGTCCCGGTCATTTTAAGACAGCCTTTGTCCAGCCGCATTAAAAAAAACTGGCCGTGATCCATCCGTTCCAAACTATTTTGGACCCATATCAAAATTACCTTACATTTCCAAAGTATTCCTTCAAGTTGTTAAAAGGGATACATTTTTTTGAAAAATTCCTGGCTTTTGCCAACAACACAGCATTGAAACTGCTTTGTTTAGAGTCAAATGAACAAATGACAAATGAGTTCCCCACGGTCACCCTGCATGAGAATTATGCAGGGTGACCGTGGGGAACACTTAGTTCTACCAGAGGTAAGTGCAGCCTTTGATACCAATGATCATTCTGTCCTCATCACCAGACTAAATAGACGCGCTGGTTTTCTCAGGGGCAGCGCTAGTTTAGTGGTCTGGTTGATATTTGTCAAACAAACGTTTCTCAGTCTCAATGGTGCCTCAGGGGTCAATCCTCTGGTCTATTCATTTCTCCATGTAGTTGCTTCCCTTGGGCCAGATAATCAGTTGCTTTGGTTGTATTGTTGTTTTGTCAACTCAAACACACTCAAAAAATGTTAAGAGTTGATTTTTAAATTATTTTATTCCCTAATAAGGCACTACATTGCTTAGCTGCTGCCTATAATTTCCGAGCTACTAAGCCTTTACACCACAAGCATCCTCTCAGGTCATCCAACTAAAACCTGTTGGCTAAACTGCATGCCAAATGTAAAACACAAGGCGACCGTTCTTTTGCTGCGCTAGCACCCAGACTCTGGAAACCATCTCCCTCCTTCCATAAGATGAACCTAGTCTGTTGACTGTTTTCAAAAAACATTTTACAAACCCACTTGCTTAATTTAGCTTTATGGTTGCTGAATGTTTTTTTGTGGTTCTCTGCGTGTGTTGTGTTTGTATGTGTGTACATTGACAACCTTTTAAATGTTTTTCTCTTGTATGAACCTTGCATTTATTATATTCATGCTTGCTATATACAGCATTTTGTAACTTGTGTTAAAAAAAAAGTTTTACTTACTTACTTACTGGATAGTAAAATTTTATCAGATGTATTTTCAAAAGGTATTTTGTTACAAGTCAGCTACAAGATTCTGTTAGAGCTTCGTTGTTTGACACATTTAATTTGTTAGTGGTTAGTAGTGCTAACAGTGGTTGCTTAATGTTTGTTAAAATATACACTTGTCATCTTTTATTATCCAGTACAGTGTCAGATACCCCAACATGACACATTTTTCAGAAACAGGTCTATGAAGCTCTCTGTCAAACAAGTTACAGAAGATACTGGAACAGAGACAGTCAGGGTCAAAAATGAACATGAGCTCAAAGCTGAATGTCCATCAAGGAATTTATTTGTCCCCATAAATACATCGGGTACCATAAAAATGGCAAAAAATGTCTAAGATCTGGTTTCTACACAACACAGGCATGAACAAATAAAAGAAGAGTTCAAAAAACGACCCTGTCAACTACACACTTACATAACCCTCTATTTCATCTAATTCTGGTCTACTTTTTGTTCTGCCATGATGTGTGATGTGTGCTAATTTTATGATATCAACCACTTTCTCAGAGTGGCACTTTTTCCCAGGGTCGAGTGTCTTTTGGAAGTTTTTAAATATCCCTTTCACTGTTCAGTCACAACATGCATTCAGGCTGCAGTGCGCCATACAGCACCACTGCAGCTGCAGCTCTTTCGGTATGAGTGTAAGGCGAGTTCGACACTCGTCTGATATCAAACTGAATATTTAATCAACCCGTCTCCTCACTGAAGTGATGAATAGCACATCCTTATTCTTTCCCCACTCTCATATCAACCCCTGTTCCCCTTTCATCATCCTCTAGTGGGAATTTGAAGTGTTTTTGAACTTTTGTTCTCTCTCCCTACTTATAGTACCTGAAACGACAAAAATATGAGCCTCTCCTGTCTAAGGACTTAATATTTCCTCTTACAGAACATTATGTTTCAAGAGGATTAAAACACAGCAGGAAATGTATGTTCTGTTGAAGACCAGACATGAAGCGACACTGTCAACTTAAAAATGCAGATGGGCTTCATTACTGAGGATCAGCGTTTTTGTTTTCTAGTTGTGGTTTTCATACTGACTTTTTCTGGAGACAAATCAACGTTTTGCGTAATGCTCTATTTATATATTTCTACAGTGTTGTATCGTTGTCTGCTGCTTTAAAAAGTTTTGAGGCCTCTTCTGTGCTGTCATCCTGAATCCCTCAATGAATCTATTTAAATCAGATTGAAGCATTTGTAAGTAACTAAAGTTTAAAACTCCTGGCAAAACTTCCAGCTATATTCTTCAGTTGCGTGTTTTAGTTTTATTCAATTGAGCTGTCTATACTGGCAGCATAAAGGCCCTTGCGTAACTGCAACACAACGAGGGCTGCAACTATTGATTATTTTCAGTTAATCAGTTAATCTGACAATTTTTTAGTTAATCATCTCCCCAAAATATTCAGTTCGACAAAACACAGCAAATTCTCTAAACTGAGAAGCTTAAACCAGAGAGACATTTGACTTTGTTTGTAAAATTCCGTTAATCAATTATCCAAATTGATGGTGATTATTCTTCGGATGTTAAGTTTATTGGTGCACAGCCCGGAGGTACAATACTGTATGATTGTAAGACACTGAAATAACAGGTGTCGCCTATAAAGTGGTTTTACAGAGTGCTGCTTTTTTCTCTGTCCTTACCAGAGCAGTTGTTGCTAACCAAACAACATTCATTTTTGACTTTAAAAAATTACCTTTAAAAGTGATGGACATTGTCAGCTAAAATTACAAGCCTGCTATCTGAATGTTTTACAAATCACTCTGTCGTATTACAAAATAGTGAGGAGGGATTTTCATGAACATTACAGCTTAGCAAATCTAGATATTTTATCAACCTGGAACCAGATCCAGAACATAACTTGCTTTAGGAACCCATCCCATCCCAACCCTACTGCCACTGTGTTCTGTTTTCTTTGCAAAGTGCTTTTAAGACTTTCGTTTGAAAACTGCTTTATAAATTTAATTAGACTGTTTACTCAGGACAATCCACAGACTTTATTCTGGGCAAAAACATTTTATTAGAAAATTGTTCTTACCCCAGAATTTTCCCAGAATCCCCTGCACCTCAGCAGCTCGATCATTTCAATTATTTCGTATGAAAACACACACAGAGCTCGTTATATGTGCAGTCTTACCCATACATCTGTCTTACAGATGGTGTCTTCCATTAGGTCCTCCAGTGGAGTGACACACTCAAATGAAAGTGAAACCAAACACTTGCCTCACTGACACACAGACAGGCAGCTGGAAATGAACCTGTCATCTTTTAATTTGCTTTCATTCTACAGCGGCTTGTCTATCACTCACTTTTTCTTTTATCTGCCATTCAGATAGACAGATGGTTGGTAAGTCTCTGCCTCTTTGTGTCTCACTTCCCGGTAACCCATCCACGCTCTCTTTGTCTTCTTGTCTTTACTTGCTGCTTTGTGTTTATTTGTTTTTTTTCCTTCCTCTAGATGTCTCTATCTTTCAGTGTCAGTCTGACTTTCCATTCATTCTTGCATTCTGTTCTTTTTCTCTATCACACAGGTAAGAAACCTTTTAAACAACAAGTAACATTTATTGACATTCAACAATTTCAGAGATGATGTTCATTTGGACAAGAAGTAGAAGAATTCCTTCAGTACCCTTTGGTGTTCAGGCCCTATTAATAAGAAACAGTAAGCATAATAAAGCTTAGATTGGAAAACCCAGGACTAACAAGGCCTTGTGATACCAGTTATGCAGAAACCCAGACCCTTTAACCTTTTAACATCCAGGTTAGTCAACATCTTTAGAAGAGAAAACAAAGGCAAAACATTATGATGCAAAACTGATTGTTCCAGCTGTGGCCTACTGTCGTTAAAGTAGATGTTCAAACAATACTTTACCTATGTGGTGAGGGATTATTAATTATGTCTCAGGCATACTCACAGTTTTACCGATAATTAAAGTGATTTAAATTGTCTGGCTGATCTGTGTGTTTATTTACAGCCTGTCCAATCATCTGACTGCATGTTTTTTCTTCTCCCACATGTTAAATCACAGATAAATTCTCTCAGCAGTGCTTAATCAGGAAAGATCAATTGCTGACAATAAATAGATAAAAAAAATCTTTAGATCGACTCCTTCACACATAAATAAACACACACATACAGCTTACTATAGTCAGACAAACTGAAGCGCTCTGTTTCTCAGTGACACTATACTGTGTGAGTATCTCTCTCTCACATTATTAAAGCTGTGATTGGTGTAAATGACCAAGTTTTCAGGGTCACGTGAGGGTTGTGAGAGAGAGGGGCAGCTAATTAGCCTCATCCGTGACTTCCATCGGCTGCCAAGTCAAGAGAAGAGTACAGTCAGGAAAATGGCACTACAGCTGCACAAATGGCCATCAATTTATCAGTGTTTGCAGAGGCAGAGAGTGTGGGCGAGGAAGACAATGAAAAGAGTGGAGAAAGATAATAATGGTGTTTGACTGTAGAGCACCTTTTTAAATGAACAATTGCACAGGGCTTTACCTAAACCAAAATAGCAATAATGTTAAATCTAATTGCCAATCTGTTTTCCACCGCTGACAAAGGGTTTGGCTCAGTCTTCAGTCTGGTTCTTGGGACAAGAAAGGCAATGCCAAACATCATCTCCTAGAAATTACATGCCGCTAGTTTACAACAAAATGGTTTAGAATGAAATGTCGAACAGATAACATTTGACCATCAATTCATTACATTTTTCCAATCAAATTTTATCCAAACGACTTACAATTGCTATACATGTCCGAGGTCGCACGCCTCTGGAGCAACGAGGGGTTAAGTGTCTTGCTCAGGGACACAATGGTGGATGGGTCACAGTGGGGGATTCAACCCGGGTCTCTCACACCAAAGGCAGGCGTCTTATCCATTGCACCATTACCACCTGTAAACTATTGCCCCATGCATGTTTCTTGCATTTAAAAAAACATTGCTAAACTCAAGCCTGTCACATCACCACCTGAGCTAAAGATGATAATTCATGCTTTTATATAATCCCGGCTACAAAACTGCAAATCCCTTTTCACCAAGTCGTCCCTGGACTGTTGACAAACGGTCCAGAATGCTGCTCCAAGGCTGTTGACCAGGTCCAGCAGGTCGGCTCAAGCTTTTACTCATCCTGTCATATTTACATCGGCTTCCCATTAGGTTCAGGATTCATTTTAACCTGTGTAAATCTCTGACCTGCCCCATCCTTATTTCACCAGTAGGTCACTTGTCTTCTGACGAGTGCTCACTGGTCATTTCTCGTGTAGACTGAAAACGCAAGGTGATTGTGCCTTTGAGGTGGTGGCATTTTATTTGTTTGATTTATTGACATTTAACAATGTCACAAATTATGATTTATGGTTCTTACCCTTAAAATTAGGGGAAATAATGGTTTGGGTGAAAAAATGACAGCAGTGACAAAAAAGATAATCCATGACAGCAGTTATTTGTCATTCAAAATGTATCAGTACAAATTTTTGAAAAGTAATAAAGATCTGACAAATTCATGGATAAACAGCCTACAGTGTTCTTCTTGAATGATACAACTCTTGAACAATCTCATGTTTTATTATTATACTTTGGATAATGACTGAAGAATGAGAGTGAAGAAGACGCTGAAGAGAGTTTCCTAAACAGGGTGACTGGACTCACCCTTAGCGACATGGTAAGGAGCTCAGACATCAAAGTCATTTATTTATCATTATAAAACACAAGGTTGTACAACAAACTTAAAGTCTGTAGTCCAATTACGGTACGCACATGGACTTACACAGATAATAAAATGTATATAAGAATAGGGTAACAAAATAAAACTCATACACACACACAATGTGTGACAAAGCTGTCAGAATAATCCTAGTTAAACAAATAATGATAATACAGTTAATAATACATGTACATGTATTGACTGGTATGCTTGATATTGTAGTACTATATTGATCCAAACTTTCATGAAGTGGATATTTGTTGAAGTTCAGTATTGCAAATTTCTTCCATAGACCTGTAACCCTTTACCATGGGCTGCCATGGCCCCTCTTTATGCCAGAGTGTAGTCTAATCTATTTTGCATTACCCCAGCTAGATATATAGTGACATTAAATACCACTAGCCAAGCCAGCCAGACATCACAACCTATGGCTTTTAACTGGCATGTATACCCAACTTGAAAATGTCTCTGTGTCTGTGTACAAGGATAGCTGATGAGCCGGGTGATCCAGGCAGGCACAATCCCAGCGGTGAGAAGGACCTCACCGTGAACTGCGCTCTGGCCCAGTGCACAGGGCAATGAGAAGAAACTGAACCGAAGTTGGGAGGTAAACATAAAAAAACAACAGGAAAGGATAGTTGAAAGCAGCATGGCAGCTACTTTACTTGGCCTAAAATGGTCATAAGATTTGCAATGTGGTCCCAGTTTGTCTGCGAGATACTTTAAAAAAATGCTGCTCATCTCAATCAAATTTTCAATGGGAGCTAAGTTACACATTTTAAATGTTTTGAAACGTGTAATGCAAAAATAAAATGTTCTAAGCCCTTTGATTAAAAAAAGTCTAGTAGCTTATTGTACTAGCTGGTATTAGAGCAATATTTGTGAATAATCTGTGAATAATTGGGGGGGGATCTCTGCTGGTGAATTTATAGATGCTTTATTTGGGTGGAGGATGGAGGAATGGAATAATAGGGATAGTTTCCACAATATTACTTATAATAACTTATATATTTTATATAATATAAATCACACTAATAGCTAACTTAAGCTTAATCTGAAGCTACAGGCAACCACTTTGTTTTCAAAGTGCCTCATTGTCCTGAAAGTAACGTTATTTTAGCTTATTATGTGTAATTTGGGCAGTTTAATTTTTGTCTTCAATTCGAAAGGAGGGAAAAAACAGGAAATGGGCCTGTTTTCTCGTTTTTTATTTAATAGGGAAAAACAAAAATTTAATGGTAAATGAGCTATATAATATAAAGAAATGCTGATATTAAAGTCTAAAGAGCAGACAGTCAAACTCACACTTCAAAGTTTAGTTTGAAGTTGAGGAGGTAAGTTAATGAGGCAGGAGGCCGTGGCATTCAGAGCCACCGCTGCTGCTACTACAAAGGTCTGTCAATACAACGTGACATTACCAATGTGAACACCAGCGATTGGTCCCATTAGATGTCAGCCCAAACGAGAGAGAGAGAAAGTGTGTGTTTGTGCTCGGATGTGTGAGTAAGTCAGAAAGCTATATTTAACCAACAGAATGTCCGCCTAAGAATTGGATTTCCAGAGATGGTGATCCTTCACTGTAAAGGAATGGCTTCCTTATTAGGAATGGAGGATCAGCTCTTTTGGTTATGTGTATATGTGTGTTACAGTATTTATATTACTGGCCATAGTGAGTGTGTGTGTGTGTGTGTGTGTGTGTGTGTGTGTGTGTGTGTGTGTGTGTGTGTGTGTACTTTTTGTACAGTGCAAACATGTCAACATAACATTGATAGCATTTAGAGCACAAGAATAATTTATAGCTTGTAGCAATCTAACTAACATACATAACTATTAACAAATAAAAGAACAAAAGTTCAGCTGTGAATGATTAATAAAGGCATGAATGAAATTTTGAATTCAGCCCAAACAATTAGTGACTGAATGATCCCTGAGTTCACTCCTTATCGTCTTCTGTGCTGTGGGCCGTCGGTGTCTGATATCCATTGGCTCAAACTTTACTCAACCAATCCCATATATTACTTTATTAGTCCCACTTATATTCTTTATTCCAATTTCTTTCATTAAGGATTTATAAAGTTTATTACGTGTCTAACGCTTCCATTATTAAAGCTGGACTTTAGGAAGTGCAGACATTTTTTGGATTGTGGGGCCATCGTGGGACATTTTATTGATTAAGAACATTTTGGAGCATTTTGTTAAGCAATAAGGTTTTTGGAAAGTGACAACCTTTTGTAGAGAGAGAACATTTTCATTTCTTGAAGGGGCTGTTGGTTCATTAGACCTGGTTTTAGCATTTAAGGTTAGAATTAGCTTTAGGTTTAGCTTATGGTTTAGGGAAAGCTCTTTCTGTAAATATGCTCTCATGAAGCCATGAGGAACATTAACGTAAAAGTCACCTATGTCTGAATGACACAAAGCCACCACTTTAACTGATAGATGTTACATATTCTATGTCTGACAAGTGCTTACAGAATACAACACACAGTCAGCCACTTCTACACACCAACAAAATGTAAAATCTATAAAATAGTGTGAGAGTCACTGCTATAAAAAAACCAAAACAAATATTTATTCATATAGCGCCAATTCATAACAGAAGTTATCTCATTGCACTTTTCATACAGAGACCCGGATGTATGTGTGTCTGTGTGTATGTGTGCATCCATCAGTTTTTGCAAATGTGTGATCTTTAAACTTGGCTCCTGTTAGCAGATGGTTAGCTCTGTGATCAGCAGGCTTGAGGCAGTTATTGCAAGCAAGGGTTATGCCACCAAATATTAAATGTTATTTACTTTAAGATTATTTTGCTCACCTAAGAATGCTGTTGTGTTATGACCCTGGGGTCATATTTTGTTGTT
Organism: Micropterus dolomieu; assembly: GCF_021292245.1. NCBI lineage: Eukaryota > Metazoa > Chordata > Actinopteri > Centrarchiformes > Centrarchidae > Micropterus > Micropterus dolomieu. Next base: position 31,516,136 of record NC_060161.1, on the reverse strand, counting down.
TATCTCTCCTGGCACTGTCAGCTGTTCTCCTCCATTAGTGTGTGTGTGAGTGTATGCAGGTACTGGAGAACAGGTGGACACACTGGATTGGTCTGGTTGAGCTGATTGGAGCCTCCTGATTGGGCATCTGGATGACAGCAGCCATCTTAAGCCCTACTGACAGGAACTCTGCCCCTCTCTCTCCCATTCCCAACCTGCCTGAGGACTGTGTGTTATGTCTGTGTTTATTGTACATAGTGAGCGGTTGTGACTATATTCAACTTAGATTGTAAGTAGTAACGTAGTCCTTCTGATTGTCTTATGACAACCTGGTTTTGTTGGCTTTGCCATTTTTGTTGCTATGAAGCAATTTCCTTTGTTGTAGCTATATTGTGTCAGCTACTAGCAGTGAGTAGGAGTGAGAAGCCCTTTCTTTTGTTTGCACCGTTTTCTCCTGTTTTTGGACTTAGAAGCCTAGTTTTAGAGCTTTGTCTTTTCTTTACCTTTTGGTTTTGGGTTTAGGAAAGATTTAGGTTTTTCTTAGTGTTTTGGTTGTTGTTTTGGGTACTGCTCATCTCCGATGTATAATAAAAACTGCTAAATTGTATTTGTTGTGTGCTGGCCTTGTTTGGGAATGGGAAGAGTGGGAGGCCACACATTTATGTTACATCCAGGACACCCCTAGACCTCGGGACGTAACAGTTGTCTAATACAAACAGTGATATGTCCTGAGTTTAACACATCTAGATGTCAATACCAGGAAATAAAAGCTGAAATTCTAAACTCGTCTCATACTCATCCGCTGATCTTCAACCCAAATGTCTTCAGTGAACAACAAAAACAAATGAATTTGCTTTACCATTCCAATACTTTTGGAGGGGGCTGTAGTTCTACCACTGGATTTGTACTCTACATCTTTTAAAAATGTTTCTGTCTGTAAATGTAAGGCCTTCCTGCATTGTGTTAGATGTTTGACCTTGGGAAATAACATTTATTTCGGTACAAAACACAGCAGGGAGTCTGCCTTACTCATTAGATAATCGGTAAGCAGCTACCATAAACAGCATTAAAAGCACTAGTATGGCCAAGTAGGGTGATATTTATCCACAAAGTACTTTAAAGAAAGTATTTTGGGAACAGTGTTCCTTTCAGAACAACACAAGGCAGACTCTTACTTTCACATCCAAAAAAGAAATGAAGCCAAGGGGTCTGGATCATAATCATTGGTTTATTGATCAAGTGTAGCAGAAAAATAATATAAATGTACATTTTCTAAGGTCTAAGAATTGGGATGAGAGCCTCAGAAGCCCCAGGAAATCATTTTAAATGATGATGACAAAACAAGCAAAATGGAGAAAGATCCAGACAGTAAGACGACATCCTTCTTCAAGTCAACACAGTTTCACATATTGCAGTTTGAGAGCTGCCGAGTGCTGAGCCAGTGGTCTTTTTCTGTCATTTCATTTCAGCAGCTGTGAGTAAAAGTCACAACTGCTTTAGTGAAAGTTGAAAGGGATACAGAGTGTAGCTCTGCCCTGTCATTCTCAGGTTTGAAACTTGTTGGAAATCCACTGTTCACACGTCCGCTTCACTAACCTTAAGGCTATTGCACTCTCTGATGTATAGTTAAAGAAACCAAGATGCACCTCTGACTGTTAATGTCTCTGCAGAGCACAAACACAATCTGCTGCCTCAGCCATGTGTTGTGTATTGCCTGGCTAATCGACATTATACAAGGCTAGCCTGAGGTAAAGTTCAGCAAACCTCTGCTCTACATCCGTGAAGAACACACACTCGTACCTCTGAAACCCCTGATCAGCCACTGATGTACTAGCATGTGTAAGAATACCAATTTCTTAAAAAAGAAATCCTTTGATAGTTAATAACTTAATCTTTACAGGTTGAGAATATGCCCACGAAACCTTTGCAAAACAATTTAAAACACTCAAAATTAAACGCATTTAACAGACAGAAATAATTTGTTGTTGTGATCAACAGCCCACGTGTGTGCTCTATCAATACCAGGTGTTATGCCTGATTATTTTTTTATTTTATTTTTTTTTTTAAACCTGTCCTGCCCAGCAGCCTGGTATAGAGTATAATGACCTGGATACCATATTGTGCCAGACAGATTTTACTTTAACAAG
>NC_060161.1:31507875-31513990 GCF_021292245.1 Micropterus dolomieu | reverse complement strand
CCCTTAAAAAAACTCTTTGGTTGCTTTCGCAGTATGCTTCGGGTCATTGTCCATCTGCACTGTGAAGCGCCGTCCAATGAGTTCTGAAGCATTTGGCTCAATATGAGCAGATAATATTGCCCGAAACACTTCAGAATTCATCCTGCTGCTTTTGTCAGCAGTCACATCATCAGTAAATACAAGAGAACCAGTTCCATTGGCAGCCATACATGCCCACACCATGACACTACCACCACCATGCTTCACTGATGAGGTGGTATGCTTTGGATCATGAGCAGTTCCTTTCCTTCTCCACACTCTTCTCTTCCCATCACTCTGGTACAAGTTGATCTTTGTCTCATCTGTCCATTGGATGTTGTTCCAGAACTGTGAAGCACATCTTGTTCGTTTCATTTCATATCCATCTGTACACATCTGTATTCTTGTGTCCTTGAGCACTAAGATGCCTTGGTTAGAAATATACCAACACAAAGTTTACTAAACCCACATTAATGAACACTTCTGCTAACACCACCTCAGGGCTCAGTGTATCCCACAATTCACCACGGTTTACTCCTCCACACCAGTCCAGTTGTTTGTGGCTATGAGTCTGTAGACTGGCTTTAGGACTGACAGTAATCAACGGACCTGATGTTTACAACATGTTGGATTCAGACAGAATATTATTAATGTTCAGACACACAACAGTTGTAACAGACCCTCCTCATTTAATATTAATATGTTCTGCTTGATTAGTCCGCATATTGATATGCTATATCTGATATTGTAAGGAAGAAATATGAAATCTTATCCTTCCATCCATTTAGAAATACATACATACATTCCTTTCCTAAAACTTCAGCTGGACAGAAACCATTTACCAAACCAAATATTTATCTTATATACAGTCTTTACAAGTACTACAGGCTCATAAATAAAGTCTTTATTAATTGTATTCCTCTTCTCAGCTCCTGAATGTGTTTTGTATTATGATTTCAAACTAATACTGTATGGGCGATCCTGTAAATGTGTTCATTATGTGAAAATTTAATAAAGCTGGCTCTGTCAACTGTTTTAAACACGTTGTTTCTTGCTTGTTAAATCTGCACGTCATATACAGAAATGTTAAAAACCAACAAAATATGATCTAGGGTGTTTTTTGAGTTATCTTGATGACTCCGTCCATCCTGTCCAATGACAAATGGCAATGCACGTCATCAGGAGCCCAGGAACAAATAGTTTTTGTCTTGTTGCACAAGGTCCTAAAAGATGTAGGGTGTCCTCTGTAAGTGCCTGTATATTAGAATTAAAGGATGTTTTATAATTTATTGTAATAAAGTAGAAATAATTACTCTTGGTGTGGTTGAGGTGAACAGTATATGTTCTTAGAGGGTCGTTGTGCAGCTAAGTGTCCTCGTAAGTTTGAGGAGTTATCTGATGAAAGTAGTGATTGCTCTTGCACAGGTGCTCACTTTTTACCCTCCCTTTTGGTTTGGTTTAGTTTGGTTAATATTACTGAATTAGAATTGTGTTTTAGTAACTGTCTTTAACTTGTTTTTAACCCCTTGTAGACTGATCAAAGTTCTTGAGTTACAGTTCCAATGATTTAATTATTGTGTGGTGCCACAATCATCTAAATACAGATGTAGTACACAGCATCTTCTAAAACCTAAGAAAATAAGATGTGGATGGGATTTTTGGTCATAAATGACATAATCCAAAAGCCGCAGGTGCAGATTTAGTGATTTGAAAGCCTTAGGTAAACCCAGGCACCTTTGCAAGTTGATTACTTACGTGTCTACATTACACAGGTAAAACACAGTGTTTAACTCGATACCAATGAAAAATCACACACTTAAAAATCACATTTAATTAATTGTTGAATTTTTCAATTACTTGACAGAAAAATAAATAAATTACATTTATTTAGCTGATGCTGTTATCCAAAGAGACTCGCAATAAGTGCATTCAACCATCTGGATACAACCCAAAAACAATGTAAGTACATCAACTTCATCAAATATGCAGAACCGCTTCAAGTGTTACATTAAGAAACAATAAGAGCTAAAGTTTTTTTCCCCCTACAGGCCAAGGTGCAGTCTAAACAGATGATTTTTTTGTTGTCCCGATGTCAACGCGGAGCGTGTTCCACCATTGTGGGAGCCAGAACTGTTTTACCGATCAGCAGCTATAGTGTGTGATATTGCAGATGCATGTCTGTGTTGGGAGTTGCACATGCGCAGCACCTAGTTAAATACAACTAGCCAATCAGCAGCCTGCAAACACTCACTTTGGTTCAGCTGTACATGTTCCCATTACCAGCTTAGCAACATGGACTGGAGCAAGAGTTTCAGAGTGGTGAGTTATTTATTTATTTTTTTAACTGAGCTCCGTCTCTACATCACAGTAACAACTTTATGTTCATCGGCTGTTTGGAGGGTAGCTAGTGTTTGGAAGGGAGAGGAGAGGCAGCAGACGGAAATCTCGTCACTGTGTGCTGCAGCTTTGTGTTTTTCCATCAGTGTTTTTGAGCACTTCGGACTAGCTGCTTGGTGAGCATTTTGCTGTGTCGTCACAAGGATGAAAGAGAAGCGGCTGGACTCTTGGAAAAAGCCAAAAAGCATAATAATGACCTCTTTAATTGTATATGTACGGCAATGTACCTTGAGTTTGATGGTGATTAAAGCAATAGTAATAGTAATACAATAGTAAATATTTAAAGCAATGACGAATAATGCCCATATCCAAAATCCAACACATTCATTTATTCACGGAATGGGACCAGAGCCTGGCCGTCCTATGCGCTCACTACGCATTTTGCATAGGGACCCGCAAAGTAAGCAAGGCCCTGCCTTCCTCTCATGTCAGAGTGAGTATCAATGTTCACAACTTTGATGATAAGTTGAAGAGGAAACTATCGAGAAGAGAAAGTAACTAAATGAGAGTAAATTGTAGAAACAGCAGTCAGATAAACTTGTGTTCTCTCCTCTCAAAGTCTGATGTCAGCAGATTACAGTAATGTTAGGTTCACGTGCTAGCTTGCAGTGAATGTCACTCTAGTCTGTCTGTCTTGCTAACCCAGTTGGGCAGTGCATCTCTTGGTCTGTCTGTGTTTTGGTTGCCTAACAGACTTTGTGCCTGACCAATGTTAAAGTAAAATTAAAAATGATTTATTACGTTTGATAAACGCTGAGCAGCAACAGTGTTTATAAACTGCAGCTCAGAAACGATAACCGCGTCGCACATGAACATGTGCTCATATGCGCCTGCACGAAATCAAACTCGCGCATTCCAGCCTGTGGAGCCAGTTTGAATGGGCCTGATGAAGACGATAACATTATCTATTCTTTAAAGGGGCAATGCTTAAATTTGTCAGTAGAGTAAATGCTGGTTGTCACAGCTGATCCACATTCAGCCTTAGCCAGTACCAGCGGAGACCCAGTCCAGACGCCTGTAGCAGGTCACACAGACTCAGGTAAAGTACAGCCAGCATCAGATACAAGCAGCTCAGACCCTAATGGAACGGTCGCTGTTCCTCAAAATAACCCAGCAGATTGGACACCAGTCTTAACAGACTTTATGAAGACTGAGCTAGTGCACAGAGGTGCATTCAAACCAGCACTGAATTTTTCTTAACCTGAAGACAAGTCTATATGAGGTTTCCATTCAGGCTTACTACAGAGGCAGACTGTTTTCAAGGGCGGATAACTGTAGTCAGAGCACTGTGTTGTCAGGTGTGACTGTGCAGAAATGGCAAATTGTTTACATGGCTCATGAGTCTATTAGGAGGGCTTAGGGTTAGGGCCCCAGGGAGGTTAGGACTGGCTCTGAATGGGACAATTTGATTGGTCCGCATTTACTGCACATGCTATCTATGAGCGAAAAACTAATGAATCTATCAGATAAAAAAACATAACAGACTTTGTGATACATACTTTATTCCCTATATGAATGTATCATCCCCAATTAATCCTAAATATGTGTATTGTAAAATGTATTCTGTTGCACAAGAAAATATGCAAGAAGTCATTACGGACTTTCGAATGAACAGCCAGACTGTAACTGCAGTTTGCTGTTTGTAACTGCAGTTCCACTGCTGCTGTGATGAAGATATCTTTGAAAACAGAATGACTCCTGCATTTGGGTCACGACATCTGTCCCTCTGCAAACAGTCATGGATGTCAGTGATGGAAGAGCACAGTCCATGGTGTACAGTATGTGTCTGCAGTCCTGGCTGGATAGATTTCTTCTTTCTTGGTTTTCTTCTCTACTTATTCTTACCGAGTGTTCTCTGCTTTTCTGCATGCTCTACTATCTTCTCGTCCACGTAAAGGCCTTTGCGGCGGCGGACAGCGTTCATGTATTTGAGGGCCTGGTTGGCAGAGTCGGCTTTCTCCCCGAAGTGCAGGTATTCTTCCTCAGTAGTGGGAACCCAGTATGGATCACTGCTGATGACCTGGGACACAGAGAGGAGAAGATCAATTAAAATATGATGTTAAAGGATAGTATAAGGAAACTTTCAACGTCTCTGCATGTAATTTTAGTCTTTTTTGGTTGTACTCAAGTTTAAAGTTGCAAATAGTTGTATTATTTTTCTCTATTCTTTTTATCATTCTTATATAACTTGCATTGTTTATTCCATATTTATATATTTCTTTTGTTGTTCTGTTTGTCTGCGTGTAGCACCTCATCACCAAAGCAAATTCCTCGTATGTAAAACACTACTTGGCAATAAAGCTCCTTCTGATTGTTTCTTCTGGTTTAACCGCTCGCGATACAAATCTTCATTATCCATATTATAAGATGTATACCGCAAAGCTACTATTCATATCTGTTTATGTCACACAAATCTTTTTTTTGGATTATACCAGAAGTGTGTCAGAAGTTTTATTTATTTATATACTTCTGCATTTAGTTGAGCTGCCAACTAAATTATATTTTAAATCTGTAACTAAATTAATCAAACATTTATATTTGGACCCCACCTTCAACTAAAAGAAGTCTAAACAGAGTCTAAAAAAAATCTGTGTAACTGTTAGTGGTCCTGATAGAAATCAATCATCAGAATGGGAGGTTAGTAGAAAAATCCATACAGAAAGACTGCAAGTCATATTGCATAAAAAAAGGTTCACAAAAACAGGGCCACAAGCTCATGTATCCTTGTTATTGATATGAGCTTTTGCTGCAGCGTTTATTTGCTGATAAACTCTAATCTACACTCTACATTTACTGCTAAACTTCACTGCTCACCTTTTCTTCTGCCACACGCTCGGTACTCTCAATGAAAGGAGAGACTGGTCTGCGAGTATTTTGGGTTCAGTCTGATAATAAAGGAGAGCCAGCCAACACAGGCGAAGCTGTGTGCACATCCATGTGTCTCATTGGATCCTCCAGCAAGAATCTGTTACTGTATGGTTTATTTGTTTTTTTTAAAATATATGTTTGGGACCTCTTTTGCCTTTATTTTGACAGAACAATGGCCAGCGAGAGGAAAGCGAGGGAGATAGGGGTCGACACTCACCAAAGGGCTGTGGGTTGGATTTAAATCCGGACTCAGACTTTATACATGTGGCGCATGCTCTACCAACCTGGGAGAGGCTGGTAGAGCATGATTCTCACAGATTCACAATTCTCCCGATTTTCTCCTGATTCTTTACTGTTTCTGGCACAATATAAGCCCTGCATCTCTTGCCGGACACTTTCAGCCATTCAAGCCTCTATAATCTTATTTAAATAAAACTATCTGAAAAGGAAGAACTGGTCGATATTTAAACTATGTGAGGGGTCCTATGGATGTATTCAGCAGTTCTGCTTTAAAGGGTTTGGGAGTTGAAATTATTGAGAAGCACTGATTCAGATTGTGTGTCCAGATACTTATACATTACATTTCAGTAAATATATTGTTATGACCCTGGGGTCATATTTTGTTGTTTGTTTATCTCTCCTGGCACTGTCAGCTGTTCTCCTCCATTAGAGTGTGTGTGAGTGTATGCAGGTACTGGAGAACAGGTGGACACACTGGATTGGTCTGGTTGAGCTGATTGGAGCCTCCTGATTGGGCATCTGGATGACAGCAGCCATCTTAAGCCCTACTGACAGGAACTCTGCCCCTCTCTCTCCCATTCCCAACCTGCCT
>NC_060161.1:31499359-31507855 GCF_021292245.1 Micropterus dolomieu | reverse complement strand
CTCCGGATCATTTCCTCCAGTATACAGTCATGCCATTCGGTCTGAGAAATGCCCCTGCAACTTTCCAGCGGTTGATGAATACAGTCCTATGTGGGGTTGCAAATTGTGAAGTTTATTTGGATGACATCGTGGCCTATTCGTCAACTTGGTCTGATCACATGAGGACCCTCAGAGTGATTTTTGAACGCTTGTGCGCTGCTTCCCTTACACTCAATCTGGCTAAATGTGAGTTCGGGAAGGCTGTTGTTACCTACTTAGGTAAACAAGTAGGTCAAGGTCGTGTCTGCCCAGTTACTGCCAAAGTACAGGCAATCTTAGATTTCCCAGCTCCTCAGACACGTCGTGATCTCCGTCGTTTTCTGGGGATGGCTGGGTACTACCGTGCGTTCTGCAAAAACTTTGCTGATGTGGTAGCTCCTTTAACCAGTTTGGCAAGTCCCAAAACTCTTTTCCAGTGGTCAGAAGAATGTCGGATGGCTTTCGAGGCTGCCAAAGTTCTCCTCTGCAGTGAGCCTGTGCTCGCCGCCCCAAACTTCACTCGTCCATTTAAGCTGGAAGTAGATGCCAGTGCGCTTGGTGCGGGTGCAGTGCTCCTGCAGGAGGATGTGTGAGGCATTGATCACCCCATTTGCTACTTTTCCAAAAAGTTCAAAAGACACCAGCTGCATTACAGCACCATTGAGAAGGAGGCCTTATCATTACTGTTAGCATTACAACACTTTGAAGTGTACCTTGGGTCTAGCCATGTGCCAACCATCGTCTTCTCTGACCACAACCCCCTGGTGTTCTTGACTCGAATGCAAAATAGCAACCAGCGTCTCATGCGCTGGTCCCTATTACTGCAGGACTTTAATATTGAGGTTCGTTACAAAAAGGGTTTAGAAAATGTTATGGCTGATGCTCTCTCTAGGTCTCATTGAATCAAACCTTTTTCTTAAGAGGAAAATGTTTGATATTGGGTGGGGAGGTGTTATGACCCTGGGGTCATATTTTTTTGTTTGTTTATCTCTCCTGGCACTGTCAGCTGTTCTCCTCCATTAGAGTGTGTGTGAGTGTATGCAGGTACTGGAGAACAGGTGGACACACTGGATTGGTCTGGTTGAGCTGATTGGAGCCTCCTGATTGGGCATCTGGATGACAGCAGCCATCTTAAGCCCTACTGACAGGAACTCTGCCCCCCTCTCTCTGCCATTCCCAACCTGCCTGAGGACTGTGTGTTATGTCTGTGTTTATTGTACATAGTGAACAGTTGTGACTATATTCAACTTAGATTGTAAGTAGTATCGTAAGTCCTTCTGATTGTCTTATGACAACCTGGTTTTGTTGGCTTTGCCATTTTTGTTGCTATGAAGCAATTTCCTTTGTTGTAGCTATATGGTGTCAGCTACTAGCAGTGAGTAGGAGTGAGAAGCCCTTTCTTTTGTTTGCACCGTTTTCTCCTGTTTTTGAACTTAGAAGCCTAGTTTTAGAGCTTTGTCTTTTCTTTACCTTTTGGTTTTGGGTTTAGGAAAGAGTTAGGTTTTTCTTAGTGTTTTGGTTGTTGTTTTGGGCACTGCTCATCTCCGACGTATAATAAAAACTGCTAAATTGTATTTGTTGTGTGCTGGCCTTGTTTGGGAATGGGAAGAGTGGGAGGCCACACATTTATGTTACATCCAGGACACCCCTAGACCTTGGGACGTAACAGTATTTATTAATGTATAGGTTTATTTAACACTAAAACCGCCAGTGTTTGTTGTATACCTATAACCGCCATAGCGGGTAAAATTTACCCACTATAAAAATGCAGTGATATTGTGATTATTTCTACTACATGTTGCTCCAACACACTTCGAGAAACATTTCTATAAACACCATCCCCAAATTTCAGGCATTTACAGAATTTTATTCATTTTCTTTACTGTGCACGTTGATCGCTTGCGCTGCGCATCTGTGAAGGGCACGTTCACACGCAGCGGCTCTTTTGATGTCATCTAATCGCCGCTGTTATAGATGTTATAGCCTAGTTATATTCTAAACACAGTTTGAATTTAAATGCAGCAATACAATTTAAAAAAACGACTGTTGTAGTGTTTTATAGGCGGTAATAATAATAGCCTCATAATGTCGGTTAGTTCTTACTGTTCTGCTTGTTTTTGACTCCCATCGGGCATCCAGAGAGGAACACATAGCTACAAAAGTTTGAAAGTCCAAATAGAAGTAGGCTATTTATTCGAAAGAAATTATTATTATCAGTTCCAATATTTATAGTAGATTTTTACCCTACGGAAAAATGTATAATGATCGCTTTTACTAAAAAATACATCGGAAAAGTTTAGTCGGTCAAAAGGGAGCCGCACGCTGAAGGGACCGCAGAACACACCTCTATCACAGCGAAAAACTAAGCTACTGCATTACTTTTGATGATCATGTAGAAACACAAAACCTATGAGCAGCGGCTTTTATGCATGTTTACTTCATACAAGTGGAAGCTGTCAGATGCAGAATCAACCCAGGACACATCGCTCAGCCCACCGTCAGACTCTCCTTCACTCACTGCGCTGAGCAAGTGTGATGCCTGTAGTGGGAAACACGTTGCCAATAGCTACATATAATGTTTAAACAGTGAAATGAACAGCGCTAAAATGACTGGATTCTCTAAAGGGGTAAATTTTACCCGCTGGTGCTTATAGGTTTTTAGGAAAAATCAGAGACTGAGGGACTTGAATATTATATTGAAACAAAGATTCATACAATCAAAAAACAGCCACGGGTAAATTTGACCCGTTGGCGGTTCTAGTGTTAATAGTGATATTTTTAACCTGTAGTCCCTGCCACAGTTCTTCCAAAATCTTGACACATAGTGACTCTCACTACATCCCCATGCACAGTGGTGCATTAAGCTAAATGCAAACATCAGAATGTAACAAGAGGAATGAGGTTCATCTTCATAACGTCAATACTAACATGCTGAAGTTTAGCAGGTTTACATTTTACCTTGTTTAAGCTTAATGTGGGGCGGCGCGGTGGTACAGTGGAGTTTGTCTGTTCTCTCCGGGTGCTCCGGCTTCCTCCCACCATCCAAAGACATGCAGGCTAGGTTAATTGGAGTCTCCAAAATTATCCTTAGGTGTGAGTGGTTGTCTGTCTATGTGTGGCCCTGCGATGGACTGGCTACCTGTCCAGGGTGTATCCCGCCTTTCGCCCGATGTAAGCTGGGAATGGCTCCAGTCCCCGCGACCCTGTACGCAGGATAAGCGATTGACGATGGATGGAAGTTTAATGTGTTAACATGTTAACAATTGATAATTTGGACCAAACACAAAGTGCAGCTGAGGCTGGAATCTCATTAGTTTTGCAAATATTTACCAAAGAATTGGACACAATGAAATGTTGTAGATTTACATTTATACATCTTTTAAATTATTAATGCAGTCTTTTTAAAACTGACTTGTATTTTAAATGTTCCTCTTGCTCAACATCAGGGGCCGTCTCCTCACCTGTCATCATTTTAGCAGGGATTGACAGAGACAAAGGGGGAGTGGTGTTACAGTGTGAGTCTGCAGGCTGGTATCCAGAGCCTGAGGTGTTTTGGCAGGTCGGTGAGGGAAACCTCCTCTCTGCTGGACTGGGAGAGACAGCCAAAGGTCCTTAGTATTTGGGCCGAGGGGAATGGAATGAGGGACTTTTGGATTGATCTAATGGATACTTGAACTTGAGCTAGTGTCTAACTTGAATCATCAGGCTCACTGAAGAAGTTCTGCATTTTCATTCTTGTGGCAACTTTACATTAAAACAACATTTCTGCTCTCTGTTAGGTTCAGTATCATCCCCTGAAATAAACATTTCTACAGTCAGCAAAGGAGTGATGTTAGACTGTAAATCTAAAGGCTGGTATCCAGAGCCTGAGGTGTTTTGGCTGGACGGTGAGGGAAACCTCCTCTCTGCTGGACCTACAGAGACAGTCAGAGGTCCTGATGACCTCTATACTGTCAGCAGCAGAGTGACTGTGGAGAAGAGACACAGCAACAGCTTCACCTGTAGAGTCCAACAGAAGGACATCAACCAGACCAGAGAGACTCACATCCAGGTTACAGGTAGACATTATTAATGATTTACTGTTTGAATTTCAAACTACATTGGTCAGTTTTATAAAAATGCCAAGTTGTTTTGTTCTAATCATTTCAGATGATTTCTTTGAGGTCCAGTCCAGTTCTCTGTCCACCATTATTGGTTTGGCTGTTAGTTTGGCTGCTTGCATCCTGTTAATGTCTGCAGCGACTGTCTTTTTTGTGTACAAACGGAGACAAAACACAGTCAGTAAGTTACATATTAATTGCAGTGCTTTGTACGTTGTGTACTAAGTTTCATGTGGAAATTGAGTAATGGATTGTTAAATTAGGTAAATTAAATCTCATTTGATCAAAATGTCAGTATTTTAGAGGCTACGGTGTGTACTTTTATTTTCAATCAGTGAAATTGTCAGTTATCTTATTTTTGTAGCTCATTTTAGGCTGAAATGTGATAAGATAGTAAATGTCTTTTATATGTTCATTTTATTTTACACAGAGACTAAGACAAGCTGCTGTGATGAAATTGATGAGGAAGGAAGGAACAACTCTAAAGGAGAGCAACAGCAGCTCATGACAGATCAGAACAGAGAAGGAGAAAAGATTAAACATGTAAGAATGAATTTGATTTCCAGTGAAGAGAAATAAACAAGAGGAGCAGCTAATGATGAGGAAGGAAAATTAATCCGATAAAATGGTGGAGATCAGACCAGATCTCTGTTCATCTCTCTCCTCTCAGCAGCAGATGTGTATTTCTTTCTGTCGCAGGTGGTCCATGGTGAGAATCAGACGATTGAGATCTTTATCTTTATCCTTCTGTGTTATTGAGATGTCTCTTCTCTGCTGTTTGATGTATATTAAATAGTTTTAATGGTATTATCTTAGATGTTATGTAAATGTGTATCATATAAAGTCCCCTTGACTGGACTTCAGGACCACAGACACTGCTTTGAGAAGCTCAGCTGTGCACATGAAGTCACTCTTGAGTGACGTCTCAGAAAGCAACAACAAATTTAAGAGCAAATATTAGTGTTATTTTCTAATTACATGATGAATTCATCAGTTAGTAGTGTGCTGGTTGTTTCACCTGAAACCACATTATGTGCACATTAACAGGTAATAAATCAAAACCTCCAGCCTATAAGCAATGATTTGTCATCCATTCCAGGATATTATGTGCAATAAATAAAACTAAAAGCCTCATGCTGTCTCTCTCCTTCTCTCTTTTCTCAGAAGACCAGAGGAAAGAAAGCTGAGAAAGATGTGAAGAAGCCAAAGAAGGTGCAGACCAAGGTTCATGTATTCTAACCTGAAGTATTGTTATTAATTTAACTGCTTTTCTACTTTCTTTTAATGTCACAAATTATTGATATCCATCTGAAACCAAGACAACTCAAACTACATGAGAGCAAATCTGAGACACCAAATAACAGTTTCTTAGACTGAATAGACCCGAGTGTCTCACACACACACACACACACACACACACACACACACACTGAGCTACTATTATTCAGAAACTGGCGGAAGTACGCATGGCTCTAAAAAAGAATAAACCCACAGAAGGTAGCTGGGCCAGATTACAACCCTGGGCGGGTACTTAGGGTTTGCTTGGAGCCCCTTTCAGTTTGCATATAGACAGAACCGGTCCACTGATGATGATGTCATTGCTGCCATCCATACAGCTCTCATGTGAGAACAGCTCAACATTCAACATGGTCATACCACACAGGCTCTCCAAAAAGCTCCTCATCCTCGGACTTACACCTTCCCTCTATAACTGGGTGTTGGACTTCCTGACAGACAGACCCCAGTCAGTCACTGTAGGAAACTATACATCAGTCATCAGAGCTGTAAGCACATGGACCTTGGGCTGCGTGCTGAGCCCTATGCTGTACCCCCTCTTCACCTATGAGTATGTAGCCTCCCAGACCAACACCAGGATTATAAAATTTGTAGACGACACCACCGTCATCACTGGTGGGGAGGAGACAGCATACAGAAGAGAGGTGGACTGTTGGCCTGGTGGCCTGGTGGCAGGAAAATGACCTCTTAATGCAGATAAGATCAAGAAAAAGATTATTGATCCTACGGGGAGGAGGAAGTAGCAGCACAAGCCGATACACATCTGGGAAACATAGGTGGAGAGGGTGAAAACCTTTATATTCCTCAGAACCCACATCAGCGAGGACTTTACCTGGTCTCACAACAGTTACCAGCTTTCGAAGAAAGCACAACAGAGACATAGCATTTAAAAAGGCTGAGGAAATTTTGCACGTGAAACCAAAATCCTCAGTAACTTGCACAGTTACCTGCACAAATGCACGGTTGAAAGTGCGATCACCAGCTCAATCACAGTGTGGTGTGGAAACTGCACTGCTGAGGACAGGAAGGCTCTCTAGCGTGTGATAAAAACTGCACAGTACCTCTCTGGAGCAGCCTTCCCATCACTCATTTACACCACCAGGGTGATCAGGAGGGCCCACAACATCAAACACAGCACACATCACGGTCTCTTCACCTTTCTGCCATCAGGGAGACGCCACAGGAGAGTGAAATCAAGCACAAAAAGACTCTCAAACAGCTTCTACCCATGGCCATCAGACACTTAAACAATAAATCAAACACCACCTCCATCACTCTCCATCACTCCTTTCTGCCCCGTCTGTAGCACAACGCACACAGCCTCACCTTTTGTGCTCAGGTTTTGTTTCCAACTATGCTGCACCTTATTTTATTCTGCAGTCTCTAGCCTATATATTGTTGTTTATTGTATTTAATATTTTTATGTATTGTATATTTATATCTCGACATAATTACATTATAATACATATTTATTTTTTAAGGGAGACTTGCAAAGTAAGATTTTTGTTGTATGGTCTAAGCCGTTGTGTTTTTTTTTTACTGAGGGAATGACAATAAACTTCTTGAATCTTAAATTATTCTTAATGTGTGTGTGTGTTGTCTCCCTCTCAGCAAGGGCCGGAGTGTGATAGTCCTCAGTTCCAGCAGCAGGACGATACTGACTCAGCCAGTCCGCAGGACATGTCAGCGGGACATGTCATTGAGGTTGAGGTCGACAAATCGAGGACATTTATTCGTCTCAGAAACACGTCCAGTGAGGTAATGGTGTTTAAGTGTGGATGAACATTGTGTGAGTGATATATAAGCATGTACAATATGAATAACAGGAATTAACCAGGGATATTGCAAATATCAAAGCTAATGTTATTTACCCCAGAATCTTTTTTTTTTTCTTGTTTTAATGTAAAGAGGGAGGTGACCGACCCTCATTTATAAACACAATGGATTTAACACACACTGTAACGTTCACTTGTTAGTCTCCCTTTCTCTAATCTTCCCTCTTGCGGCCAATTTCCTTCCTGTAGGACCAAGAACTGGGAGGCTGGACGTTAAAAGTACAAGTCAACGACAAAGAACCCATCTCATACACATTTGAGAAATCATTCAAACTCAGTCCTGGAAAACCTCTCACTGTGAGTCTTTAATTCTCAATGTATGTTGTTGCGTTTCTTCCTTTTCTTTCATCCTTCTTTCTCAACTGTTTGTTGAGGTCCAATTGAAATAAAAGAAAATCATATGGAACTAATAGTAGATAAAAATAACATGCTATAATAAAGTAATTGTAACTTTTAATGTAATGATTTAAAGATTCTGCTTGTAAGTCTGTGGCCTTTGCATTTTACAGATGTGGGTTCAAAGTTTTGGTAGCCATTTCTCTCCCACTGACCTGAAGTGGAAGGACCTGAAGTCCTGGAGTCCTGGAGACAAACTGCAGTTCTTCCTTTTCAACAACACTGGAGAGACACAACATCTCTTAGTTCACAATTAAGAACACGTTTTGTCTGAAAGCTTTGAACTGTTATAGTGACACAGTGTAAAATAATTTAAACTCTAAACCAAAATGTGAGTTTATATAAATTTTTTTTGTTCTTTGTTATGTTGTTATTCAGTGTATTCTGTCCATTAAGGACTCTGATATTTCTCAAACCAAATATTTTAACTCTATTCATGGCATTGTATCCCTTTATTACAGAAACGTGAAACACATTTTCATAATATATATATATATATATATATATATAGAACTAATAAATAAATAAAGATTTGATTTTTTTTAAAGTTTGATGAGTGATATTTATATTTTGCTAAATTATTTGTTTGTTTATGGAAACTACACAACCTTTGTTTCATGTGTATACATTTTCTATTCAAGGAAACAAATACATTAATTAACTTAATTCAATATTATAATTTTTTTTTTTTATAGAAGTAAAACAGTGGCTCCAGCGGTAGGAAGTGAACATTAATCACTATTGATTGGAAATTGTGCCATATAAGGAAAGTTTAGTTATTATGGAAGATTCAGGTTGAGAAATCATGTCGAATTTGAGGTTCAACTTTTTGGAGTATAGAGTTGTACCTG
>NC_060161.1:31488237-31499339 GCF_021292245.1 Micropterus dolomieu | reverse complement strand
ATTGTGTGAGTGATATATAAGCATGTACAATATGAATAACAGGAATTAACCAGGGATATTGCAAATATCAAAGCTAATGTTATTTACCCCAGAATCTTTTTTTTTTTCTTGTTTTAATGTAAAGAGGGAGGTGACCGACCCTCATTTATAAACACAATGGATTTAACACACACTGTAACGTTCACTTGTTAGTCTCCCTTTCTCTAATCTTCCCTCTTGCGGCCAATTTCCTTCCTGTAGGACCAAGAACTGGGAGGCTGGACGTTAAAAGTACAAGTCAACGACAAAGAACCCATCTCATACACATTTGAGAAATCATTCAAACTCAGTCCTGGAAAACCTCTCACTGTGAGTCTTTAATTCTCAATGTATGTTGTTGCGTTTCTTCCTTTTCTTTCATCCTTCTTTCTCAACTGTTTGTTGAGGTCCAATTGAAATAAAAGAAAATCATATGGAACTAATAGTAGATAAAAATAACATGCTATAATAAAGTAATTGTAACTTTTAATGTAATGATTTAAAGATTCTGCTTGTAAGTCTGTGGCCTTTCCATTTTACAGATGTGGGTTCAAAGTTTTGGTAGCCATTTCTCTCCCACTGACCTGAAGTGGAAGGACCTGAAGTCCTGGAGTCCTGGAGACAAACTGCAGGTCTTCCTCATCAAGGAAGTGTATTCTGTCCATTAAGGACTCTGATATTTCTCAAACCAAATATTTTAACTCTATTCATGGCATTGTATCCCTTTATTACAGAAACGTGAAACACATTTTCATAATATATATATATATATAGAGAGAGAGAACTAATAAATAAATAAAGATTTGATTTTTTAAAAAGTTTGATGAGTGATATTTATATTTTGCTAAATTATTTGTTTGTTTATGGAAACTACACAACCTTTGTTTCATGTGTATACATTTTCTATTCAAGGAAACAAATACATTAATTAACTTAATTCAATATTATAATTATTTTTTTTTTATAGAAGTAAAACAGTGGCTCCAGCGGTAGGAAGTGAACATTAATCACTATTGATTAGAAATTGTGCCATATAAGGAAAGCATAGTTATTATGGAAGATTCAGGTTGAGAAATCATGTCGAATTTGAGGTTCAACTTTTTGGAGTATAGAGTTGTACCTGTGTGGAAGCTAAGCAATTTACTGCTGTGGACAGATTCAGCAGCAAAATGTGTTTTAGCCACTTAATATTTTAAAGATCGCCACTCCCCCAAACACGTAGGACAGCTACGGTGGCCGATGCAGAACAAAAGATGTCATCGTCTGAGACAGTAGAGAGTAGCCAGTGGGATTTCTTTAGACATATTAAGAAATTATATATACTTATAACCACATGTGATTGCGAATGTTATTGTTACTTGTTCGCCAAATAACAGTAACTAATCCTGTTTTCTCAATCAAGGCCCTGAGCAGCAGATATGCTGAGATGCTTCGTTTACCTTGCTGTGTCGCAGGAGGGCAGCAGGCGGGAATAGTGAAATAGGTTATGGATTTTAATTCATATGGACTCTTGATCATGCAGACCAGATGCAATATGCTCTAGCAGGTAACTGTCTCCACTACTGAATGTGTTTAAATCAGCAATGTCAAATATTCTTTCAGTGGGTGATGGTTGACATGGAATTTTGGTTAACTTCTCAAACAGAGAATGGGGGTTTGGTTAATAATCGAATGTAATGAATTAAAATTAAATTGATCAAAAACTGCTGTGAAGAGATTTGGCCCACAGCAAAGAAATGTTGTTAGTGATTCTCTCCATATTTTTTTTTGCAGTCAGAGTATTATATTATAACTGGTGACCTGGCAACTGAGCCCAAAGTTCATGTTGCTCATAATGACAGAGACACACTGTGGAACTAGTGTCTATTTTAGCCTGTTGTTAGTCAGTGTACCATCAACCAGGTCTGGTTTGATTCTGCATTTTACTTAAAAATTTAATTTATTCAAATTTAAGCATTAATGTTATTTTTTCTTCCTGAATGAGTTTGTTTGCTTAACCAGAGGTTTTAATGGTGAGTTTGTTATGGTCCAACACTCAATAACTACTTGTAGAAGAAATAAATTGCATGGAGCATTTGATTAAACACTCAAAGTGAAGGTCAGGAGGCATTTGGTCTTCATCTTACATTTAATCTAAAATAGATTAGAAGCTTTCTGGAAACAGTGTTGTCTCCATTCTTGAGTTTTTGTCTCTCTCAACCGCATCTTTAGATTAGAAAATATTATATTATATGTCTATTTATAGATTTGTGTCCATCCAGATCCAAAATGTATTTAGACTTATAACTGAATTGTTTTCAATGTTATTTGAAACAGATCATTGTGACAGTGAGTCTTTATTGTGATTTAATGTGCTAGAGATATTGGCAAATATGTTTGACTCAAAACCCAGTCCAGTAAGGTAATGTTGTTTATGTGTGGATGAACACTGTGTGAGTACTACATGAGCATGTACCATAAGTTGTGTAGCTAGACATTAACCAAGTGAATCCAGAGATATTCTATATTCACCCCCTGTGTCCACTACTGACATGGAACTGAGTGTATTTATGGTTCTCAAACTTTTTCACATTAAGGAAGGACCCCTAAACTGTCTCAGGGTTTTCCATTTGATAGGATTTAATGTGGTTTATCATGACGACCTTAATAATGTTGTTACCATGTTGTTCTGAAATAATTGAATAAATTGAAAATAATAGGAAGTTGGAAATGCATTTGCAGTTTCATACTAAATCTACTGCATGAGGAAGTTGCAGTTGGTAAAGCAGAGTTAAGATCACAGCCTATCACGTCCCTCGGGGTCTTTGCAGACAGGTAGCCGACCCTTCAGCGTCTTTTTAATAGTGTGGTGTTTTTAAATAGGCATAGCTGCATCTAACATCTGTGACACACACCCACAAAACTGGAGGAAGGACACCTCGAAGCTGAAATCGTAGAAAACCGGTCAAAACGTTTTGAGGCTGAACACTTGACTTTCTCCCAGGCAGCTCGCAGCGGAACGGATTTAACTTTACCTTGAATAATTATAGCCTAACAGTCGCAGGCTGAACGGACAGCAGGTAGGTCGAATTCCGAATATAATTTTACCTCTTCAGTATGCTTCGTGTAACATTTATTTCAGTAGACATTAATTCATATCTCATAATTTCAAAATGAATGAGCTTTTAGTAATTTGAACAGGACGCCTGCAAGTTTGTTGAGTCTTGGTCATCTTGTATGAATTATTACTGACATGGACTTTGTACAATGGAGGGGGTTTGATAACTCTGTCAGCATTAAAACACTTTAATTTACTAAGAAACAGTATTTGCCACAAAGTTGTAACAGACAAAAGAAGCAAAAATAGATCATTCCACTGAATGGGTGCCATTTACATAAAATGTATAAATATGCATACAAATTAATTTAAAAATACTTTTTATTATTAAACAAAGTGCCCTGCACATTAATCTAATTGAAAATGCAAGATAAAGCAATTTAAACATTAATAAAAATGATCTAGAACACTGAAAAATAGCATTTGTTACCGGTCCCCAGTCCCTCAAACTACACTCTACATTGTAATATCATAATTAAAATATTTGAGAGATCTAGTTTTGTGACTCCATATACCATCTATTCTTTACACATTTTTTCTTCATAAAATGTTTGTAATATTTTAGTTAAAATGCACATTTTACTTGTGTCCCCAATACATTTCCCCCCTCTAACAAAATTGGAACATTCCACAGGTCCCATGTTTAAGAGAAAGTTGCATCATCTGCATCTTCTGAAGGTCATGGGAATTTTATTTTCTTTATATTTAATTATATTGTAACTATGACGGAGCAGGTCAGTTACAATATTCATTCCAGTTACCTAAATTATTTCTTAGACTAAATTGTTTATTTTAAAAATAGAAATTTGTGGTGAATCACTAGAAAGTGCTCAGTGTCCTTGTGCTATTACCATGTACACCATGTCACTATATTTCATGTATTTGCTAATTATGTGCTAAAAAATCTGTCCTGTTACTCAAATACACTTTCTTCACCTCCTTAGGTTTTTCCCCTAGTGTATTTGAATATTTCTGCATACTGGTAGCCAGTGCTCATTCCTGTGACCCTGTGCTTATTCCTGTTACTAAATTGTTTAGTTTTTTCATAAAAAAATAAGATAACCCACTATTTTTTTCTCTTATGATTGGTCAATCATTTATCCCAATTGTTTAATTATTATTATAATTAATTACATGATAAAAACATTGATAAACCTGAGGTTTCGGTCTCCTTCAAAACAAACAAAAAAGGTTTTGCATGCATATAAATTACATTTTTAAATTGTCAGTTTTTGAACATGTAACCAACCATTTATTTAAAATAAACACTTTCTTTAGGGAAAAACAAAGGCATTATTTGACCTGCTTTTAAACATGGTTTCAAAATGACACATAAGTTTTGGACAGGACTGAGAAAAATGCAGCCATCTTCCGCTTAGAAACCTTGTAAAAGTTTAAATACAGTTGCCCGAGAGTGACCATTACATATTTTAAATAGTTTAACGTGTGTGTTATTAGATTCAGTCTTGAAAAAACATAAAAAACTAAGTTTATTTTGGAACGGTGACAACAGCCAAATAGCACACACTAGGTGGAATAAAAGAACAATGTTTCTCTTTCAGTGTAACAGACTATAAACTCAATCCTGAGCAGACTTCAAAATAAAACAATTTCATTCATTTCAATTGGGGATTGAGCATTAAAATGAGTCAACAGACAAGAAAGGGGAAAATATATATTTTTTTGAAGTTTCAGAATTTTAATAATATGTTTTCTGTTTTCTGAAGTTCAAGAGACTGTTTTCCAAAAAAATAATGTTTCCATGGTTTCTGTCCATTTTCCAAACTGCAGGATGTTTCACCAGATGGCTGGATTGTCCCTTCAATATCCGCTCAGAACCATCAGTTTTTGTCATTGTCCATCGTCTATCACACTTTTGTACAGATAAACACACACAAATACGATTGCAAAAAAGAATTGGTATTTTTTTATCTGAAAGACTTCTCTGAAAATAAAGCCACATATAATATAGCAAGAAAAACATGTTTGAGCTGTGTGGAAGCATCATCAGCTTTAAAAGTTGTGCTGTCATTCTGTGGGAAACATTGTGTTTACAAACAATAATGATTTTGAGCAAGCATTCTCAATATCATAACCCTTTCCATTATTTTGTGACTTGTAGGTCTACCCTATCTGCGTTTTTGCTATCTTGATTATGAAGGACTGATACCTTTCACCGTGTTGTCCACCTTTAGATGGCCTGAATTAAATCATCCAGTGATTAAAGTGGAAAAAAATAGGTGCCAGTACTCTCTCAAGTCAGTAATCAGTTTTTGGACAATGCACATTTGTTTCTTCTATATTTCAGTTGCATTGCATGTTTCCCTATTGTGCATTGTTTGATTTGTTATTCAACATTTCTTGTTGCTGTTTTTCAGAAATTTTTTAACAAAAACCTTCAAAACATGATGGAGACATTCTGATTCTGACCTGTCCCCAGCGTCCCTAGTGTAAATGATACTTCAGTAAAAGTATGTAATTATTACAGAGAATCATTATCAAGGTAAAAGTAGCGTCGCGCTGACTCTTATGCTATTAATAATTGTGAAAAATGAACCGCTTTGTTTCCTTTAAAGATATATATTTGTTGTGGTTTCGGACAGAACGGACCCAAACGCAACGCTTGTCAGTTTGGAAAAGAGGTTTATTGAGGGAAAAAAGGGAGAGACGGGAGGGAAAAAGGGGAAAGTTGGCCGCCGGGGGGCCGAGGAGCTGGCGGGGCTGGAGAGGTTCAAGTGAGGAGGCCGAGGAGGCCGAGGCGAGAGGGGCGAGGAGCGTGGAGGGAAGCCGGGGGAACGCCGCGGAGGCGAGGCGAGAAGGCAGGTAGGCGAGACCAGCTGACTGACAAAACAGAAATGCGAGAGGAAGGAAAAAGAAACAAAAGAACACAGGGCACTCACCGTCAGCCGGGCTGCCACCGCAACTTATATTTATATTATAATGTAAATTTATGAACAAAATTAAATTCCTTTGATCGCCTAAACTTCATTCACAAACTATACTATCCTACACACTGAGGTTTCTTATGTTTAGAGTCAGTTAGAAGTCAAACTCTCTGAAGGACTTTTTTGAACAAACTGTTATAAAACTCCAAGTTAGAGAAATTCAAACAGACTTATTTGGGGTTTGGGAGGAGCTGCTTGAAACGTGTTGCCATCATTCACAAATAAAGAGCAGATATATTGTATTTATTCAGGTTTTAGAGCAAGTAATGTGTCGTTTATTTTAGACTAGTGAAACGTGATATTTTGAAAACATGAAGCAGAAACATCACTTTATTGAGTGTTGCTGGTGTAACAGATGAACAATCTAGCAATAAGTGAAACATGTTTAGTCTGAAAGCTCAAAAACTGACCTGTTATAAAGACAAAGGATAAAATGAATTAAACTGTAAATCAAAATCTGATCTAACGTAACTCAGGAACCTTAAGTGTTTTTGCTGGATTGAATATTTATGTTAAAATGTTTTGTCCTTTACAGACTTACTTTATGTCACAGTTATCTTCTGGATGGAGTTTCCAGCTCAGTGATTTTATAAATCCTCAGACTTGATATTCTCTGTTTTTGTATGACTTCAATGTTTTGTCACAGTTTGGTCGTGTCTGCTCTGTGATCTGATCCTTGTTTGAGTCTGTTTTCCTGTTTCTGTGTTTGATAGGGTTTGGTTTTGTATCAGCGTGCTCGTCCTGTTCCTGGTTTTGAACTTGTCTGTGCAGAATTGATTGTGCAGCCAAGTTTTTTACTGAAATTACACAACATTTTTGTCTTATTTGTTTTTTGAATATAAAGTTTGTACAGACGTTAATTAACTTGCTTTAATATAAAAAACAATTACATAAGTTCAACAGTGACTCCGGCTGCAGGAAGTGAACATTAAGGACTCTGGATTTTATTTCAGGACCAGTCAAGACCATAACTTTGGGAATATCAATAAATTGCTTTTGCATTGTCTGATTTATTTGTTAACATCCAACTTTGATTGGATGTAAAAATAATAACCAATAACCAATAACCCTAATTTAAAATGTGTTGTTCCCGTTAACGACTGTCACCCCTCCCCGCGATGCTTAAGTTGATTTCAGCTCTTAGTGTTTGTATGTGTGTTTTAATGGGAAAGTGGATCTTTCAGATCAATTTGAGAAGTACCTATGATCTCGTTCCACATTTTAATGTGTCATGTAATGTGGGGA
Source organism: Micropterus dolomieu (assembly GCF_021292245.1). Taxonomy (NCBI): domain Eukaryota; kingdom Metazoa; phylum Chordata; class Actinopteri; order Centrarchiformes; family Centrarchidae; genus Micropterus; species Micropterus dolomieu. The sequence goes on along the minus strand of NC_060161.1, from coordinate 31,492,034 downwards.
ACTGGTCTTGGTCTCGACTGCTCTCAGACCCTAAAAGTCTTGGTCTTGTCTCGGGTCTCAATAAACTCTGGTCTTGGTCTTGACTTGGTCTCGGTTTGGGAGGTATTGACTACAACACTAGTGTGTGTGTATATATATATATATATATTGATTAGCCTAGTTCACACTACGCGATTTTTAGCTAGATTAGGTGGTTTATTAGAGGCTGTTTGTACGTGCGTGCATTAGCAGGGCGGCCGTGGTGGATTATACTGTAGACTGTTCTAGTGGGCCGGTCTGGATCACAGTCCAGGGCCATTTTTTACTCCCAGTCCAACATGGAAGTTGGAAATGCATTTGCAATTTCAAACTAAATCTACTGCATGAGCAAGTTGCAGTTGGTAAACCAGAGTGAAGATCCCAGTCTACCCTCGGTGTCTTTGCAGACAGGAAACAATCCTTCATGCTTGTCACTGCTGATTGGGTAACAGCTGACACTCGCTGCAAAGGCAAGCGAGGAAATATGTCGTTCAACCAGGCGTCACCTGAAACCCCATCAAACCGGTCCAAAACTTTTGAGATTAAATGTGCCCATGACTTCCTCTAAGGCTGGAGGGGCGTGACAGTGTCAGTTTTTAACTAACTTTACCTCGATTAATAATTTGGCTTAACAGTCGCAGTCGGTGAACCAACAACAGGTACGTCAAATTCTGAATGTGTCATTTTAAATAATTAATATCAAGTTATGTCAAAATGGATCAGCTTTAGAGCTTGTAGTCATTTGAACAGGACGCCTGAGAGTTTGACAGCAACCTGTCAGATAGACCTGTCATTTTAGATTAATTATTAGCCCACTGGCACTTTGTACAATGAAAAGGTTTTTAATGAAACGAGTGAGATTCAGACCTTTTTTTTAATTTGCTACGGTGCAGTCTTTGCCACAACAAAAGTTAAACTATTTCTACTACACAGATTTTTCTGTCTGTGTTGACAAAGCGAAAGTAAAAGTCACCACATGTTTCATTATAGTACTGTCGGTGAAGTTCAGTGAAGTCTGTAAGGCTTTGTTTAAATTCAAACAGAGAACATAATATTTTATATATAGCCTATATATGTGTGTTTGTGTGTATGTAAACATGTAACTAATTAGTAATTCATTTAATTTTTTTTATTAGAAATACTGTATAAGCAACATAAGCAGTACATATCAAATCAAACGAGTTCAAGAGAGTCTTTTCCACACAATAATGTTTCCATGGTTTCTGTCCATTTTCCAAACTGCAGGATCACCAGATGGCTGGACTGTCTCTTCAATATCCACTCAGAACAATCAGTTTTTTCATCGTCCATCTTCTATCACACTTCTGTACAGGTAGACGTACACACTAATATAACTTTAATTTTTGGTTCACAGCTGGTTTCTGCTGACCAGCTAATGATAAATAAACTACCGTAATACTTGATACCTTACTTGATGTACTTTGGACAACTGCGCCGATACAGGTGGATGTATTTTAAATAAAGGGTGTATAACCTACAAGTAAGGAAAGATGATTCCTGCTTCGTTTTGAAAGAGCTGGATCCATCCATACCGGTTGAAATGGGCATTACCCATTCTGATAGTAGGCTACTGTTCACTAGGCATTGTTACAGTATAGGCCAAACTTAAAAAGTTCTTGAGGTGATCTGGTAGGCTACTCACCGGTACCGACCTGTGCTTTTTACTTGCGCACAGCTGGTATTTCTTACAAGACCCACCTTATACTTATACACTTATATCTGTCTTGCTGACCTAGCTGGGAAGTGGATCTCTCTCCAGCGCTGTGAGCGTGAAATACAGCTGTTGTGTTTATGAACATGTGTTCATATATGCGTGTGCACCAAATGAATCTCAGCTTGCAGCAGCAACCTCTGTGGGAACCAGTCCACACCCATTTTTAGTATCCATTTCAAGACAATGATTATCTAGTCTCTTAGTCAAGATCATCAGAATCAGAATCAGCTCTATTGCCAGGTATGTGTACACATACAAGGAATTTGACTCGGGATTGATCAATGCTCACGATATACAATAAGACAATAATAGTCAAACACAGGCTAGTACAGAGAACATATATATACACACTATGAACAAAACAGACACATCGAGACAATAGTGCAATGAGCAGAGTGCAAAAGATGCAGGAGAAAATCATTAATTATTATTACAATTATTGTTATTATTAAGTACATGTCAGAGGTGGTTGTGATATACAGGTGCACATACACATACAAGCATACATGTACACAGTGTGATGAGTGCAAAAGATGCTGGAATAAATAAGTATTATCTGCAAGGGATATGTACATGAGGTAGGATTTGGTATACTGTATATACAATATTATTTATTGAGGATCTAGCACAACAGGCAGAAGAAGAAGCAGGAAAGACCAACCTGAAAGACCTATACCTAACTTTAAGAAAGCTCACAGGCAAATTCAGACACGCACAGGCACACGTTAAAAACTCACAGGGTGTACTCCTCATAACCAAGGAAGATCAGGTGAAGAGATGGTCTGAACACTTCAGAGACCTGCTCAAGAGGCAGCCTCCTCAACTGACAGCAATAGCTCCAAACCCACTGGAGATTAACTGCAACCCCCCCACCAAGGTGGAAATTAGAAAAGCCATTAAGGCCTTGAAAGGAGGGAAAGCAGAGGGACCAGACGGGGTTTCAGACACTGAAACCTCCACCAACATGCTCTACCATCTCATGAAAACCATCTGGGAGGAAGAAAATGTCCCAGCTGACTGGAGAGATGGCCACATCGTGAAAATACCCAAGAAAGGAGACCTCCGGCAGTGCCAAAACTACAGAGGAATAATGTTCCTCTCAACACCTGGGAAGGTGCTCAATCATATCCTGCTCAAGAGGCTCCAGAAGGGGGCAGATGAGAAACTGAGGGAAAACCAGGCTTGCTTCAGGAACAACAGATCCTGTGGAGACCAAATTGCCACCCTCAGGATTATTATTGAAAAATAAATAGAATGGAATTTGCCTGTTTATGTGAATTTCATAGATTTTGAAAAAGCCTTTGACTGTGTAGACAGGGAAAGTCTGTGGAAACTGATGGCTCATTATGGGATCCCAGAAAAGATCATTAACATCATAAGGAGCACATACCAAGGGACGAGATGTCAAGTCCTCCATGAAGGATGTATATCGGAGACATTTGAGGTCCTGACTGGTGTGTGGAAACAGCTGGTCTGCTTGGTCTCAAAATAAACTCATCAAAAACTAAAGTATTGCGTATCAACAGCAAGAACAGCACATCCATAACCATGGATCAAAATGCACTAGAGGATGTAAACCGCTTCACATACCTCGGTAGCATCATCTCAAGGGATGGTGGCACGGAGGACGATGTCCAAGCCAGGATCGGAAAAGCAAGGACAACATTCAACATGCTAAACAATATTTGGAAGGCAAAAAACCTGTCACTCAAGACCAAACTGCAAATCTTCAACTCAAACATAAAAACCACTCTACTTTATGGCTCTGAAACTTGGAGAATTACCACCACTATACTTAATAAGCTGCAGACCTTCACCAACTGGCCTCAGAAGCCTTCTAGGAATATACTGGCCCAACATCATCTCTAACGCCAACATGTGGGAACTCACCAAACAAGACCCAATAGAAATGCAAGTTCGGAGGAGGAAATGGAAGTGGATAGGGTACACACTCAGGAGAAAGAAATCAATCACTAAACAGGCACTGACATGGAACCCACAGGGCAGGAGGAAGAGAGGCAGACCGAGAACCACCTGGAGAAGA
>NC_060161.1:31482652-31488137 GCF_021292245.1 Micropterus dolomieu | reverse complement strand
ATGGTTTCTGTCCATTTTCCAAACTGCAGGATCACCAGATGGCTGGACTGTCTCTTCAATATCCACTCAGAACAATCAGTTTTTTCATCGTCCATCTTCTATCACACTTCTGTACAGGTAGACGTACACACTAATATAACTTTCATTTTTGGTTCACAGCTGGTTTCTGCTGACCAGCTAATGATAAATAAACTACCGTAATACTTGATACCTTACTTGATGTACTTTGGACAACTGCGCCGATACAGGTGGATGTATTTTAAATAAAGGGTGTATAACCTACAAGTAAGGAAAGATGATTCCTGCTTCGTTTTGAAAGAGCTGGATCCATCCATACCGGTTGAAATGGGCATTACCCATTCTGATAGTAGGCTACTGTTCACTAGGCATTGTTACAGTATAGGCCAAACTTAAAAAGTTCTTGAGGTGAGCTGGTAGGCTACTCACCGGTACCGACCTGTGCTTTTTACACACAGCTGGTATTTCTTACAAGACCCACCTTATACTCTGTCTTGCTGACCTAGCTGAGGAGTGGATCTTTTGCTGCCTTCCAGCGCTGTGAGAGTGAAATACAGCTGTTGTGTTTATGAACATGTGTTCATATATGCGTGTGCAACAAATGAATCTCAGCTTGCAGCAGCAACCTCTGTGGGAACCAGTCCACACCCATTTTTAGTATCCAAGACAATGATTATCTAGTCTCTTTGTCAAGATCATCAGAATCAGAATCAGCTCTATTGCCAGGTGTGTCTACACATACAAGGAATTTGACTCTGGATTGTACAATGCTCACGATGCATACTTATACAATAAGACAATAATAGTCAAACACAGGCTAGTACAGAGAACATATATATACACACTATGAACAAAACAGACACATCGAGACAATAGTGCAATGAGCAGAGTGCAAAAGATGCAGGAGAAAATCATTAATTATTATTACCATTATTGTTATTATTAAGTACATGTCAGAGGTGGTTGTAATATACAGGTGCACATACACATACAAGCATACATGTACACAGTGTGATGAGTGCAAAAGATGCTGGAATAAATAAGTATTATCTGCAAGGGATATGTACATGAGGTAGGTGGATTTGGTATACTGTATATACAATATTATTTATTGAGGATCTAGCACAACAGGCAGAAGAAGAAGCAGGAAAGACCAACCTGAAAGACCTATACCTAACTTTAAGAAAGCTCACAGGCAAATTCAGACACGCACAGGCACACGTTAAAAACTCACAGGGTGTACTCCTCATAACCAAGGAAGATCAGGTGAAGAGACGGTCTGAACACTTCAGAGACCTGCTCAACAGGCAGCAATCTCTACTGACAGCAATAGCTTCAAACCCACTGGAGATTAACTGCAACCCCCCCACCAAGATGGAAATTAGAAAAGCCATTAAAATAAATAGAATGGAATTTGCCTGTTTATGTGAATTTCATAGATTTTGAAAAAGCCTTTGACTGTGTAGATAGGGAAAGTCTGTGGAAACTGATGGCTCATTATGGGATCCCAGAAAAGATCATTAACATCATAAGGAGCACATACCAAGGGACGAGATGTCAAGTCCTCCATGAAGGATGTATATCGGAGACATTTGAGGTCCTGACTGGTGTGTGGAAACAGCTGGTCTGCTTGGTCTCAAAATAAACTCATCAAAAATTAAAGTATTGCGTATCAACAGCAAGAACAGCACATCCATAACCATGGATCAAAATGCACTAGAGGATGTAAACAGTTACACATACCTCGGTAGCACGGAGGACGATGTCCAAGCCAGGATCGGAAAAGCAAGGACAACTTTCAACATGCTAAACAATATTTGGAAGGCAAAAAACCTGTCACTCAAGACCAAACTGCAAAACTTCAACTCAAACATAAAAACCACTCTACTTTATGGCTCTGAAACCTGGAGAATTACCACCACTATACTTAATAAGCTGCAGACCTTCACCAACTGGCCTCAGACGCCTTCTAGGAATATACTGGCCCAACATCATCTCTAACGCCAACATGTGGGAACTCACCAAACAAGACCCAAAAGAAATGCAAATTCGGAGGAGGAAATGGAAGTGGATAGGGCACACACTCAGGAGAAAGAAATCAATCACTAAACAGGCACTGACATGGAACCCACAGGGCAGGAGGAAGAGAGGCAGACCGAGAACCACCTGGAGAAGAACCACAGAACAGGAGATGAAGAAAAAAGGGCTGACGTGGCAACATCTGGAGAGGAGGGCGCAAGACCGGAGAGGATGGAAGAGCTTCGTCGATGGCCTATGTTCCTATGGGAATTTAAAGGCTTAACTAACTAACTAACCATATACAATATGAACAGTATGAACAGCTCTGAAATTGTATGTTAGGCAGGATTCACAAACAACACTCAGAAAATGCAGAGATGCAAGGAATTTGGCCAGACCAACTGAAGCACGGGAGGAAAACTGACGAACTGGCGAAGAGTGGGAGCTGAACCGAGGTAATTGACTGCATGGGTTGATTACTGGATGAGCCAGGATTATTGCACAGATTATTGTTCCTGACACTGTGAGTCAGAAATCAGCTGTTCATCAGAGTGATGGCTTGTGGGAAGAAACTGTTCCTGAGTCTGTTGGTTTTGGTGTACAGAGCTCTGTAGCGCCTACCAGAGGGGAGGAGCTGGAACAGGTTGTGTCCGGGGTGAGATGGATCTGCAGTGATGTTTCCTGCCTGTTTCCTGACTCTGGAAAGTCCTGAATGGAGGGCAGGTTGGCACCTATGATCTTTTCTGCAGTGCTGACTGATTATAGCTGTGGACTAATGCAAAATAGAAACCGATGGACTGACATTGAGTCATAGTTTGTTTATTTTCATTCATCCACCTACTGAATATACAAATGAACAAAATGCTGTTTCTGGTGGTCCAGTGTGCTAAAAACAAAGTCACAACAGTCTCATTCAACTAACAAGACAAGACACTGTATTAAAACAAAAATTAGAGATGGCATTTGTTTAATGCTGCAGTCCTACATTCATTAAATTATTAAACCAAGCAGCCACCATCACCAATGTAAACACGCAGCCCTCTGTCATCTCGCTGGAGGCTTGCGCTGTGACAGAAAACGGTGCTTCGGGACACTGATGATGCAGGTCTGTGTACAGATGTCGGCTTAACCGTCTTCAATTTCTCTTTGTTTGGAGTCCCATATCCTCCAGACCGGATATTTACCAAGCTGGGCCAGCATGGCTCTATCCCAGCACCCACCGTAGTGCCTGGTCCTTTTGATTAGGTACATAAATGTGCCTATTGAGCAGTAGTACTATATCAACAAAGGAAATGCTTGGTTCAGATAAAATTTAATAAGCTGATCCATGCTTGAGTGTTGCACTGAGAGAAGCCGACTGTACTGCTCAGAAAGAACAGAAGAAGAAAAGTGTTGCAAGGGAACGTAAAAGTAGTCCTCTTGTGAGCCTTTGGAGCCACCGTAAATATGAGCCCCTCAACAGTGTAAACACACTATTTACTACCATCCATCCATCCATCCATCCATCTTCATCCGCTTATCGTCGCAGGGGGAGCAGCTCCAGCAGGGAACCTCAAACTTCTCTCTCCCGAGCCACATTAACAAACTCTGACTGGGGGATCCTGAGGCGTTCCCAAGCCAGTTTGGAGATATAATCTCTCCACCTAGTCCTGGGTCTTCCCCGAGGCCTCCTCCCAGCTGGACGTGCCTGGAACACCTCCCTAGGGAGGCGTCCGGGAGGCATCCTTACCAGATGCCCAAACCACCTCAACTGGCTCCTTTCAATGCAAAGGAGCAGCGGCTCTACTCTGAGCTCCTCGCGGATGGCCGAGCTTCTCACCCTAGACACCAGCCACCCGCCTGAGGAAACCCATTTCGGCCGCTTGTACCCGCAATCTCGTTCTTTCGGTCATGACCCAGCCTTCATGACCATAGGTGAAGGTAGGGGCGAAAATCGACCGGTAGATCGAGAGCTTTGCCTTATGGCTCAGCTCTCTTTTCGCCAACTATTTACTTTAAAAATGTAAAAATAAATATCACAATATCTGTCAAAATGTACCCACTGTCATTTTTTTTGTATATGGTTCAGATTTACTTTATAAAGCTGAACTAATTAAACTATTTTTTCTGCAAGAGCTTATAACAATATTTTGTTTCCTTCCAGGTCACTCTCAGTTAATTGGTTCACCTCAGCCAATAGTGGCAAAAGTTGGCGATGACGTCATCTTGCCATGTCATTTGCAGCCTGCAGTGGATGTTGCTGCCAAGACTTTTGAATGGGCAAGACCAGACCTGGACCCCAGATTTGTTTATGTGTGGCGTGCTGGTCAGGACATTGTAAAAATAAAAAATCCTTCCTTTAAAGGAAGAACAACTCTGTTCACTGATGAACTGAAGCACGGAAACATTTCACTGAAACTCTCCAAAGTGAAACCTTCTGATGAGGGGAGATACAAATGTTACATTCCAGATATGAACACAGACGCCTCTGTTGAGCTTGTTGTTGGTGAGTAGATACATGATGTATGTGTAGTGCGGTTTCGTGTGTAGTCTGTGCAGCATATCCAGTGAATAACTGAGGGATCAAAACAGCTTTCAGCCATTCATGTTGGGACATGGACAGTTCAGCTACAGCCATCAAACACCAGTTTAACGGTTACATGTTTACAGAACAGCTAAATTGCACATGTTCTGGCAGGAAATATTTTCCCTGTTTCTTAAGGTAGTTTATATAAATATAATACAAACAGTCATAAAATAGACACAATGTGATGTGACTAACTTTATGAAAGACTTTCAAATAGATGTTAGCTGATCCTTCATTAAGCCCTGCACCCCAATCTTACTGTTGCTACAGCTGTCAGGCTTTAGATCTACTGTCACAGACTATTGATGTGGTTTACAAGAATGGTGGAAGCAGATTTATTTTTCAAAATAAATATGTGAAACAACTTGTCCTTAATTATTCTTTTTTTTTATTATTTACATCAAAGATTTAAAGAACTGTTGTGCCTGGCCAGATCTCACAGTTCGCCTCCAAAATCTTGACACATAGTGACTCTCACTACAACCCCATTTACAGTGGGACATTAAGCTAAACGCAACCATCAGAATGTAACAAGAGGAATGAGGTTCATCTTCACAATGTCAATACTAACATGCTGACGTTTAGCATGGTTTATATTTGACCTTGTTGTAGTTCAATGTGTTAACATGTTAACATTTGATCATTTGGACCAAACAAAGTGCAGCTGAGGCTGGAATCTCATTAGTTTTGTAAATATTTACCAAAGTATTGGACACAATGAAATGTTGTAGATTTACATTTATACATCTTTTAAATTATTAATGCAGTCTTTGTAAATCTGACCTGTATTTTAATTGTTCCTCTTGCTCAACATCAGGGGCCGTCTCCTCACCTGTCATCAGTTTAGCAGGGATTGACAGAGACAAAGGGGGAGTGGTGTTA
>NC_060161.1:31481093-31482618 GCF_021292245.1 Micropterus dolomieu | reverse complement strand
CTGGACCTACAGAGACAGTCAGAGGTCCTGATGACCTCTATACTGTCAGCAGCAGAGTGACTGTGGAGAAGAGACACAGCAACAGCTTCACCTGTAGAGTCCAACAGAAGGACGTCAACCAGACCAGAGAGACTCACATCCAGGTTCCAGGTAGAAATGATTGATGATGTGATCAATGTTTTAGTTTCAAATAGCTGAAGTCTAGTGTTCTATAAACCATGTTATTTTGTGTTTTATTGTTTCAGATGATTTCTTTGAGGTCCAGTCCAGTTTGTCCTCCATCACGGTTGGATTGGCTGTTTGTTTGGCTGCTTGCATCATGATCATTCTGTTACTTATCTTTTCTGTGTGGAAATGGAGACAGAACATAATCAGTGAGTACCAAATTATTTGCAGATTAATGGGACATATTGATATGATTTGTGGGTGGCAATGGAGCATTGGATAAGACACATGCCTTTGGTGTGAGAAACCCTGGTTCGATTCACCAGTGTGTCCCTGAACAAGACACTTGACCCGTCCTTGCTCTAGAGGTGTGCGACCTCTGTCGTATATAGCGATAGAATGTCGCTTTGCATAAATGTAGTTGTGTAAATTTAATTTGATCAAAATATCAGTAGTTTTTAAATGTGGTGTTTTTTCTATTTAATTTCCAGTCAGTCAGATTGTCAGGTGTCTTATTTTAGACTCAAATGTCTCATATGCTGTGATGCAAGAACATGTCTTTAATACTTTAATTCTACTGCCTGTATTTTCACACAGACTGCAAGAGAAGCCACAGGGATGAAACTGATGACGGAGAACAGAATGACCGCTTTAAAAGTAACAAAACTGAAGTTCAGGTTAACACTGGAGCAGAAAGAGAGCAGCTCATGACAGATGAAACAGTGCCAACGAAGGATGTGAAGAACAGAGAAGGGGAAAGGGAGAAAACACATGTAAATTCACAACTTATTTCTGCTGCCCCTCAGTGGCTAAAGATGCAAAAGAGCAGTGACTTGGCTCCATCCAACTGGAAAATTGCTGCTTAAATCTCACAGTTGCTGTTTTATTTTATCTGGTCAGAGGGAAGAGAACAGAAAAAGTGTGCTTAAATACTTTGTTTGCTAAAATCAGGTGTTTTTGAGGCAAAGTCTTTGTTCCTGAACAGAGTTATTAAACTTCAATAATTGTAGTATTTGATGAACAAATAATTCTTGTTGAATTAATTCAACAATCTGTTCATTTGCACAATTTTATTTGCCAGTTTATGCTGTTGTGGTACTCCCCTCCCTTCCCTGTCTAATGTAGCCTATTCATCTCTTATTGTTCTAATACCACCTTCCTAATAGTGCATTTTCAGGTTCTCTATATGTTCTCTATTTATATAAACATGTGTTTGCCACACACAGTAAATCTAATACAGAAATGAAGACAGCATAACATCACAACAGACATGATCTTTCTTAAACTGACCAGAATACTCATATAAATATGCAAAGTTACTTTAAACTGTATTCAGCTTCATCTTCAGCACAACAGAGCC
>NC_060161.1:31446213-31480993 GCF_021292245.1 Micropterus dolomieu | reverse complement strand
AGCTTTGGTTAGTTAGAAAATGTGTAGCTTGGTGGAAGTGTTTGAAGCTATAGTGCAATGCATACATTTTTGTTGGTATTAAAACATTAAGTTAATAGAGTTAAATACTAATGACACAATAATGATCTGTAGCCAACTACAGTGTCTGATTTGGTTTATTACGATGTACATGTTAAATTTGTTAGCACTGATAATTTAATTCAATTCATGTTAAAAAGTGCTAATATTAAAATACCTTAAAAGCAGTTAAGGAAAAGGGATGTTACATATAAATGTGGTGATAAATAATTAATTTGTCAATGTCAAAATACAAATTGTTGATATGTAGAAGTGTATGATATGTAGTGCTAAAATACCAGTTGCCATTACATGTGGTTATTTTGACTACCACGAGAGAAATAGACGAATCAGAGATGGCGAGCCCAGCCCAAAGAGACGGTGGATGGTTGTGAAAACGGGGACCCCAACCGAGGGACCAGCCACCGAGGACGTCGGACTAACTTCGTTCAGACAGGATACAGATAAGAACACATTCGTGCTATTAACTCTACCGGGGTGGTAGTAGTAGACTTTATACACACACACACACACAAAAGGACCAGGAACTGAACTCTGAACTCAGTTTCAAACTCCTCAATTTATAGGAGCATTGAGCTGAAGTGTCAGCTCACACGGACATTTTCTTTTATTACTGAAACAGCTCTATTTTTTTGTTTTATTTTCATTCTTGGTACATTACAGCGCTGTGTTTATTGTTGTGTTTCCTGAGGAAATAAAACGGTCGACTATTCAACTCGATAGTAAGTATTTTGTGAGTCACTCAAGGCAGACCACACCCCTACAAAGACTACATGATGCCTTTAAAAGCAGCAGGTGAACAAGTGGTGAACATTCACTTCAATACCAGCTTGTTAAGGTACATTAGGTTATGTGAGCACACAGCCAGACTCACCTTCTGCATATAAATGTGTTCCCATATGTGCTTTGATACTGACTGTATGAATGAGAAAATTAAATGGTGTGTAAACCTCCTCCTGTAAGTTGCCGGAGTTACTGATCAAGGGTTTATCTGATCTCGGACTCCGAAACAGAAAACCAAGAGTTTCCCTAATCTCAGACTTAACATACTCAGAGTTTTCATTAAATTTACATTTATTACATTTAGCACACACTTTTATCCAAAGCGACTTTCAATTGCTATACATGTCAAGAGGTTGCACGCCTCTGGAGCAACATGGGGTTAAGTGTCTTGCTCGGGTGTCTTGTCCTCATTCATTCATTCAGTAATCCCGTTTTCTCAATCAGGGCCCTGAGCAGATGCCGAGATGCTTTGTTTACCTTTCTGTGTCGCAGGAGGGCAGCAGGCGTAAATAGTGAAAACACAGATGCAATATGTTCTGGCAGGTAACTGTCTCCACTACTGAATGTGTTTAAATCAGCAGTGTCACATATTCTGTCAGTGGGTGATGGTTGACATGGCTGACTGAACCTCGAGCGACAGCTGAAAGATCACAGGATGTTTGTTTTGCAGACAGAAATCTTTAGTGAAGAGCTTCTCCACTCAGTATTAACATCACACAGAGTAAATGAGGTTTTATAGATGCTGCTTGGCTTCAATCAGACCTCAGAAAGAAGTCTGTTCTGCCCCCTGCAGTAAGACATCAGACATAACAACCTCATGAACTTTTCCCAAGTTGGTAAGACAAAAAAAAATTGCTATTGTTCCTGATTGTTTTAATTGCAGTTGTAATAGTTTATACTAGTGATCAGTTGCCCGGCAACAGGCTGAAAGTCCAGCTGTTCATAAAAACACTCAAAGTGAAAGATGAATGTGAGCAGACCCAACCCACACACTGTGTCTAAAGTTTAACTGATAAATGAATTATACTTTTGCCAGCTTTAGATTTTAATTAACAGGTACATCAACCATGGAGCCAATATAGCATTTATTGGATATGTGTTGCTGCTGGTTTAAACTTAATTTAATGCTGCAAACTGCATTTAATTACCAGAGCAAAGTTAAGCTCACAGCTTATCAGTGATTTACACTTTTTGGCCGTGCAGCCTGACACATCATGCAGCAGGTATGTCGTCTTCTGAATTTAATTTGTTTCAACTTCTATTTTAAAAGAAATGATCACCTTCTAGATTAAAAGTATGCTTTTATTTAGACCACTGATATAGTTTAGTAATAGTAGTAATGAAGTTATTTTATAAGTTTTGGCGTCAGTGGAAACGTTAACATGTAACGTCTGTGTTGAAAAAAGTGAAAGTTAAGATTTAATTTATTTAAATAAAAATCTAAAGAAATCCACATGTGAGTATTTCATTATTTCTGGCAGGATATTGTGGTGATTGTTTCCTTTACGTTGTTTTTTTTATATGCAACACATAACATACCAACAGCATACGGGGCCTAACAAAGTTAACGCATAGATGGGTAATTCAAAAACTTCATACAAATGAACTTACCTGAACAACTATATATATATAAGATTCAAAAAACTAATTTAGACTGGTCAAAAATTGCATTTTTAAATCAGCCAAGGCACATAAATCTCAAAATATTTTTAATATTAAAGGAGCATTCAATTATACTTTTCCACTGTATCTTGAGCTTCACACAGAGGCACTAAAGGTAAAAAAAAAAAAAAAAGCAGTGCCTGCTCAGGAATAATGAATAACAATAAAGGGAATGCTAAATACCAACACAGCCAACCTCTGGATTTCCTCATGTTTATTTTGACATCGAATAGCAAGCTTGTCGTGAAAGTTTGTCGTACTGTCCAGGACAAAATAACGATTAAGGTTCATCCATCTATTTACATTTCGCGCACACACACACACACACACACACACACACACACACACACACACACACACACACACACGTGAATTTTTACCATTGAAAGTCAACAAAAATATAACTTTAGATCAAGCACTTTTAAAGACATTGTAATGTTAAAAAATCTAAATCTTCAAATAAATCCTGTAAAAAATATATAAACTGTTTCAAAGGAAACAACAGAACAACAAACTAAAATAAAAAAGGAACACATTGTACAGTGTTGGTTCAGTAAATGGGAACATAATGTGAGATTAAATAAAAAATCAACTAAAATGTATCACAGTATTCCAATAAACAGGTAGTAAAACACCACAAAGGACTAAAGGGGTGTATTTTCATCATTGTTGACCAAGAATAAACGCTAATCAATTACAGAAGTGATCTAAATAAATGTATTTTAAGTACAATTCTGAGATTGTTCAGATTAAATTATCTGTATGTGGACACAGAGTTTTATTTCTTTCAGTGAAGTCTTTCTATTTCCTCCCTCCCGTCTGACTCAAGCTTCCTCTGAATCTCCTCTCGCTGTCTCTCTGTCTCCTTCAGTTGTTTCTCAATTTTATTAACCTCATCCATGGTCCTCTTCATTAGATTATCTGTGTTCAGTTGCAGTTCTTGGTGTCCTTTCTTTCTTTCCTCCAGGTTCCAGTTGACCTCTGTAATAATTTCTCTGAGTTTTAAGTATCCCTGTGCTTTGTTAACTGTTATATCTCCGTTCTTTTCTGTTACCTCTTTCTCTACTGACTTAACCTTATTTCCATTCTCCTTCATAAATCTCTCTGCCTTCTCCATTTGTAAGGTGAGTTGCTCTTTCTGCTTCACCAGTTCCTTCGTCAGGTCTTTCAGTATCTCCACAACCTGTGTCATCTCTTTCTGTTCTTTCTCTTTCTTCTGTAGCTCCTCCTTCATTTTCTTGCTTTCTGTCATGAGCTGCTCTCTGCTTCCTTCTCCTTTTAGTTCATCTGTATTTTTGTGGTGCATCTTCCTCTCTGTGTAGAAACAGAAGCAGTGTTACACAACAGGCTACCCTTTACAAACAGGACAGAAATATCTGCACCATACTTTTCCTATAGGAAACATTTAATTTCCAAAGAAATAAAAAATAATTTAAACAAGGAATTTTTTGACTGGTGTTACGATGACGGTAACAAGAAGTCAACATGGAGCGCATGTTTTCATCTACATGATGAACTGAAAATATATTTTAAATAATGTGATCAGAATATTGATAAATGAACAATGTGTTAACTTTTATGCTGTTTTGCGATGATTCGGCTCATATTATTATAACCATGTGTTCAAAAACCATTATTAAAAAGTCACATTATTTTTTTGCTTACCGATTTTGTTTTGTCTCAGTTTCCAGACAAAAAGGACGACTGTAAGAATAAACAGGAAGCAAAACAACACGCTGGTGGCAATAGAAGAAGAACAACTTGATGGGGCCATGAAGAAATCCTCTGAAATAATAAAAATACACTTTGTTCTTAACTGTACAAAACACAAGTTGTGTGTGTGTTATTTTAGAAATCATCCCTACCTGGAACCTGGATGTGAGTCTCTCTGGTCTGGTTGATGTCCTTCTGTTGGACTCTACAGGTGAAGCTGTTGCTGTGTCTCTTCTCCACAGTCACTCTGCTGCTGACAGTATAGAGGTCATCAGGACCTCTGACTGTCTCTGTAGGTCCAGCAGAGAGGAGGTTTCCCTCACCGTCCAGCCAAAACACCTCAGGCTCTGGATACCAGCCTGCAGACTCACACTGTAACACCACACTGCTGCTGGCCTTATGGATGCCCGCTAAGCTGATACCAGGTGAGGAGACAGCACCTGATGATCAGAGAGAGAGAGAAGACATTTCAAACACAAATCCAATCCATGAATGATGTACAGCATCCTTTCTACCTCAGTCATCACACACACATGGTCTATCCTCCAACTGGGACCCATGTATAGGCCCATTTGAACATTTTAGCTACAAATTCTTTATGAAATATAAGAACATTACTGGGCTTAGGTCTTATTTGGACCTGACCAAATGGAAATAATGTGTATGTTTAACAAACAACAAACTTTATAGTAACTTTTGTTGGAGAAAATCAAGGCTGTCAAAGGTTTTATGGTATACACACATTGGCAAACATTTGCCCACTTTGTGTGGCTGTGGCTCTGAAGGTAGAGCGGATTTTCCATTAATTGCAGGGTTCGATTCCCTCCCTGCTTCTCTGCATATTGAAGACAGTGAACTCTAAATTGCTCCCAATTTGTGCACATATTTGTGAACATTGCTTATGTTATGGGGACTAGAATTCCTGTTGTAGGGCAAAACACAGGTTCACATAATGTAAATCATTAAATTTTAGGGTGAAGACTTAGTTTAAGATTAGGTTAGGTAGGGTTAGGAGTAGACAAGTAGTGGTTAGGAGGTTAGGGTAAAATGCTCATGAATGCAAGTCAATGCAATGTCCTCTGAATTGATGGAAACACGACTATGAGAGGCAAAATTTATTGCACATTGTCCACTAAGTTAGAACAGTTCTATATGTAGTACAGTCCAGTCGATTAACTTACCAACAAGAAGCTTCACAAAATATTCTTAGCCCAGTTTTGGGATGTAGCATCTGTACATCCCGTCATCAGAGACGTTCACTTTGGGGAGTTTCAGTGAAAGGTCTCCATGTTTCAGTTTGTCAATGGACACTGATGCTCTTCCCTTGTAGGCCTTGTTTTGGTCAACCAGAAATTCCTGACCATCATGCCACACGTAGACAAATCTGGGGTCCAGGTCAGGTCGACCCCACTCCAATGTCATGGAAACAGCGTCTGTGGGAGGCTTCAGCTGACATGGCAAAACAATGTCATCACCGAGCATTACCATGACGGGCTGAGGTTGACCAATCTCCTGCGACTGACCTGGAATAATGTAGATATATTTTACATTTTTTTTCTCAAACCAAACAAATTCACGATAAACATGAACTGTTGAGCATGTTCTGTTGTGTTGTTACAATGTCAGATTTAGAAACATTTCTTGTAAGCATCAACACTGTTTTAGAGGCACAAATAAGCTCATATGACTAATTGATTTATTATTCTAGACATCTTAGTCTTGATATATTTTGATCTTATCTAATAGTTGCTGTTAGACCTTTGTAACTCTAATCACTCCAAAACAACATATGTTCAAATATGTCTGCAGTGAGAATGTAATTCATCATACATGCATTTAGTATTATTAAAGTGATTAACATAAGGCACTCGGGAGATGAGTGACCTAACAAGCATTACATGCAGTTGTTTTGGGATTTCATCCTCACATGGTTGTGAATTAGCAGAATTGTTTTGCTTTCACATCGTTTAGATTGAAACCCAACAAGAAAGACTTACTGATCAAATGTTTCACTTTAGCTGATGCCTTAAGATAAAGCTTCTGAAAATCTAGTTTCATAGCTTTCATATCCAAGCATTTGTCTACAACATTTAATACTGTTCCTGTTAGTCTACTACTGTCAGCCATCTAACTCTGTGAATATGCAAATAGTCCTACAAGAATCACAATTACTTCTTCTTTACTCATTCTGTATGTGCACTGGAGGCTTGTAAGTTTCTGGACCACGCTTGGCTTCATTACATTTACATTTGTGTTTAAGGTACCTCCACAAAACTGTGTCAGGAGAAGGATGACAACAATGCGTTGGAAATCTGTGACGGTTCCGAGAAGAGGTTTGAAAGATAATCCATCCTTGATGTGAACCATCCTGGGTGCTAAAAAAAAATTAAATACACAGTTATCAAAAATGATATCTGCATAATCTGTGAGTAAATGTTGACCAATGGTAACCTCAAAAATTTGCCTGTTACAAACTTTGAAAGAGGCACATTCACAAGTACCATTCAGACGGGGTTAATTTTACAGGGAAAGGTGGACAATTAAATACATATTTTTAAAATGAAACTCAGCGATCTAGTTTGAACCAGTCAGTTCAAACTAAAACAGAAAAACAGTAGGTCATTGTGGCGGTACTGGGGAGGGGTGACAAATTACACTCTCACATTCAGTTTGTCGAGAAGAAAGACCTGCTTTATTTATGTTTATAATATGAATATGAAATGTAATTACAATTTGAAAAGCCCACATACCTGTTGTGTGCGTGCTGCCTCACCTCACAGTTAGCTGCACGGTCAAAGTCCTCAAACAAAAGGATTTGTACTTTGAATGTGTATAAAAAGAAGAGGTGTGTTCACGTTGCAGTATTTACATACAGGCTCGTACGAAAATCCAGCGGGCTTGTCTGTTTGTTCAGCTATAATTACAGTTTACTAGTTAGATTTAAAAATATATATATATCACACATATTGAGAATGTGTTTATACTTTGACACTCCAACTAAAAATCCTCTATATAATTGAACACTGCAGTTGTGGGTAATCATTAAAGTTAGGCCTTACAATCACATAGAAAACTAAATAACATAAAGTCCAAAGAACATCAGCTTTGAAGTCAGGGTTTGCTGACGACCGGCTGTTTTATTATATTAGAGTAAATATGCACTGAGTGGTTAATATCTGACCTCAGGCCAACGTCCACACAATAAATGGAGTTGAACATCTGTCTCAAAAAATGTCCGCACTGATTGGATTTTTCATTAAAGTGATGCAGGATAAGCCTGTGTTTAAAAAATCGTTCAGCACCCTTTCAAACTTCAGTCTTTAACCAGTCTGATCATTGTTCATTGTTCAAGAGGAGGAAACCAAATATAGAGCATCAGCGGCACTAAATAAACTGACCACAGAGCAGACAACATTATTGTTTTTTTAATAAAAAATGTTTCAACAAAGTCCCATTCAGAACATATCACAAGATGAACGTTTTGTAAAGGTTTACATATTAGATGATGCTTAACAAAGTAAAAACAAGAACCACAACAGATTTTCATACTCAAACAAGTAATAAGTTCAGTCACTCAGTCAAGAAAAACTTTAAGCTGCACCTTTTTGTAATAATTCCATCTCTTCCCTGATGTTCTTGAGGACAAAACCTGAGCTAATTTATTTAAATCTTTTATATTAATACGACTGATGAAAAAAGTATGCACACCTTTAAGGACCCTGTAGCATTTTAAAATAATTAAGATAATAAAATAAATTTTCTATGTTACAGCAGATCTAAACACTCTCGTAGAGGATGAACCAATTCATCTGTAGCTTTACATTTGTGTACTAGTAATAATCTAACTTTATTCTCGAGACAGTTGGTGCATTCACGTAACACATTTTTCTCTCTACCTAAAGTCAAAGTTGCATGTCTACCTCCTTCATTCTGTGTATTCTAGTGAACTGAATCTCTATTGGCTCCAGCAGCCTCTCAGTGTTCAGTAGCTGTCTCTCATTATCTTTCTTTGTCTGGTCCAGTTTCCACTGGGCTCGCAATAAGTCTTCCTTTTCTCGTAATAATTCCTCAGGTTTGTCAAAGGTCATCTCTCTTTCAGTTATTTCTGTCTCCACTGCCTGGAGCTTCTGCTTGTTTACTTCCCTCTCCCTCTCCACCTTCTCCAGCAGCTCTTTGAGTCGACCCCTCTGGTTCTCCAGTTCAGTCTTCAACTCCATGAGTGTAGTAATCGCATCATCCCGCTCTTTCTCTTTGTTCAGTGACCCCTTTTGAAGCTCTGTATTTTCATTCACCATCTCTAATTTCTCACCTTTTGTGGAAAAGCAATGTGGAAATTCAATAAAAGAGGCATTTTAGTAAACTTTAAACAAAATATAATTAATTTCACATTTGTTTCTCTGATAGCATTTAGCTTGTAACATTAGATATGCAACAAATGAGACAATTTTTTTTGGACAATAAAGAGCTGATCTTGAACAAAAAACAGAGAGTGATATTATGAAATACAGATGCCAAACAAACAAATTACTATACATATTTTTAACACATTGGCTGAACTAAACTGATTAATTGATCTCATTAGAGCCATCATAAATGTAGACCATTCAGCTGCACATGAAGTGAAAGTGATTCTCATTCAAATTGTCCCAGCCAGCATGAATTCATTTTTCTGTAATTCTGTAATATTTTTATGTTTGTGAACTTTATCTGTTCAGCCAATTTTGCTCTGATTGTTTTTACCTTTGTGTCTGTTCGGCACATCCCTCCTCCTGTTAATTCTACTAAAGTGAAGCTCTAATGGCTCCAGCAATTTCTCTATGTACATTTTTGGTTTCTCACAGTTTTTCTTTTTCTCGTCCAATTTCCACTGAGCCTGTAATAGGTTTTCCTTTTCTTTTAATAATTCCTCTGGTTTCTCAAATGTCATTTCTTTCTCTGTTATTTTAGTCTCCACTGACTGAAGCTTCTTCTTGTTCTCCTCTTTCTCTGCCTCAACTTCCTCCAGTTCTCCTCTGAGTTGATCTCTCTGTTGCTCCAGTTCAGTCTTCTGATCCATCAGTGTGGTAAACACCTCTGACATGTCATGTAGTTCTTCCTCCTTTTTTTGTAATTCATTTTGAAGTAATGTGTTTTTCTTCTGGAAAACAGCTTTTTCACCTTTTGTAAAGAAAATATATGACATTAAAACATACAATAAAGAAACAACAATCCAGTGTTACCAAACAGAAAACAACATTTCAATAAGTTGGAGTAACATTCCCTTCCCAGATAGCATTTTGTACCAAAATGAGACATTTGAAATGAACTGAATTGAATGAAAGGGTGCAAATGAATGCTAACAAAAATGAATGCATGAATGAATGTAATTTTTGTTTCACCCGGGAACCAAACGCCGGTTTCCTGGGTCAGTGACCTACTTACTATCCACCCAACCACCCCTCCACCACCGGACTTTCATGGCCATTTATGTCCCACACACACTGATTTCAACTGTGACAGTAGGTGTGAAATAATGACCAAAAAATGCGTTGGACTACTACGCCAAACGACTCAGAAATTGGCGCCTTTTGATGATACCGGGCTGGCGTGATAAGCACTGCTTACTGTAGTGCAACAGTGATCCAGAATGGTCGGACATTTTGTAAACTGTATTTGGAAAGTTCTTGACTTTGATTCCCCTCATTAAAGTGGACAAGGACATTAACAAGGGAGTCCAGGTTTGTCTGCTCCACACACAGTATCTGATCGGCAAGCATGTGCTGAGCGTCCTGCAGTTTGGCATTATAAATAAATATTCCTGATCAGAAGAACAGTGCTGCTGAATCACCAGTTTGTTGCACAGTGAGTGTAAATATTCCGCTCTGGCAGACACACACAAGAGCCCTGGCAACTCTCCTACTACCCATCAGTGAAATATCTCAACAATTATTTAATAGATTGCAAGGAAATTTGGTACACATATCCATGTTTTTTAATGATTAAAATCATGATGATTAACAATTAAAATGTTCTCCAATACTTTGGTTTATGACCAAACACCTATTAACATTGAGCCTCAGCTGTACTGTGTGGTTTGTGCTAAAATATTAGCCTGCTAACACGCTAAGCTAAGATGGTGAACATGGTAAACACTATACCTGTTTAGCATCAACACACCACAGATGAAGCGCAGATAATCTTAAAAGACTTTATTCTCAATAGATTCCGACTTTATTCTCATATATATTGAGTTTTTTCCTTGAAAAAATTGCTTTATTCTTGGCATGTCACAGAACACAGATATGTGGCAGAGACTGAAAGTTGCTGAAACACAGGAGTTAAATTCCAGGAGTTTGTAATTCAATTCTCATTCAAAATGATTTATTATTGACGAGAAAATGTGCCACATGCACATTTAAAAAGGTTATTTTAATCAAAAATGCCTACGTGTGGTGACTCAGCAGGGAAGATATTAAATGAGAAACACAAAATGCCTGAGAGCCTTACTGCATGATATATTATATTTTTAGATTCTGATTTGTCACATGCTGCCTGAATTTTGTGTTTCCCTTTATATAAATGAAGACATTGGTAATATAAATGTAACCAAAAATCAGGAAGTGCAGTGTTTAACATTCAAAATGTTCTGGGTGATGGCACAAAATGTGAAGATTTTTGGGCAAAACTTTCTAATATTTCAAGATCAGTCTACTATCTTGACTGGCTGCTCTCTCTTACAGCCATTGACATCACTAATGCCACCTTATGTGCGCCACAAAAGTTTGGCACTGAAGCTTCCTAAAAACACAATTCCCATGAAGTATCCCCCGCGACAAAGCACAAAGCCAGCACACAGCTGCACTAAATTAAAACCAGTACAGTACACTGACCTTTAGACGAATCCCCATTTGTTATTGTCTAAAGGACGGACAAGCCCCTATTTGTTATGACCTTGTTCAAGCGGCCACAACAAAAGGTAGATATGGCGAGGCTTAGGTAGACACACCATGGTGAGACTTAACAAATTTGTTCATTTAAACCAAAGTTATCCAAGTTAAGAATTGTGCTAGATTAAAAGTGTTAAAAGTATGGGGTATGAAGATCAGTGGTTTCAGTAGCCAGGGCAGGATGGGAGTGTGTGAGGGTGTTGTAATACAAGAAACAAGAAAAACACCACTAAAGCAACGTATCCAAAAACCAAACCAAAGGTTGAACCTGTGCAGAGAAACACAGAGGAATCAGTTGACAGGGAGGTTTGTCACCTCAGCCCAGCAGCAGCTTGCTGAAGAATGAGAACGAGGAGTTACAAAAACTCTACAGGGCCATGTGCCCAGAGGTACTGCAATCAGCCTTTGCTCTTCACCTACAAGGAAGAGAGAGAGATTTGCTACACCAAAACATGGCCACACAAGGCGTCACACCTCTAATCATTGTTTCTGTCACAGTTTTTATCCACCCTCAAAATAACCACAGTTCAGTGTTGAAGATTGATGCACCTTTAATTATTCATATTCAAGGTTGAATCTGAAACTGAAAAAATACAAACCAGGATCTTGGAGCAATTTTATTTAGTTTAAGAGTCTGATAGTTTACATTAGGAAGCTCACACCATCTGGCCAATATAGATGCAGTGTAGACTGATGACCACTAGATGGCAGAGCAGTCTGACCAGAGTGGAGTCGGTGGGAGGAGGAGCTGTGGAGGAGAGCGCATCCAGTGAAAGTTTTGTTTGTTGTTGATTGTTTTAGCTGAATTGAATCATAATAACTGAATGAGGTTTAAATTAAAACACATCTGCGATAATCAGGTCATTTATGCAGCACCTTCCAAACACTACAGTCTTTCAAAATGCTTTACAGACACAGAGATACAAAAACAGATACAAAGAAACTTTATAGTATAAAGGTAGATAATTATTGACCAATACATATTAAAATCAAGAACCCTTTCATGCATAGTGATTCAACAGTGGACAGCTATTCAAAAGCATTTTACTTGAATGGGCAGAGGTTCTGATAGTCTAGTTGCACATCACTAGTGTCATGTCACACACTGCCACCCTCTGGTAAGCCGTTGTAAGTGCAACTTAAATTTTTCAAAACCAAGATGGCCTACGGGGTTCATAAACGCTGAGCAGCTCAGGTAAATCTTGCCACTCCTCCAATTATAGGAGACCCCTGCACGTAGATAAAATTTGGTAAGATCTACTAACAACTAAGGAGTAATACAATTGTTAAACTACGATTACTCATCTGTACACTAAATGGGACATTATGCATCGCTGGCTGTATTTCAGTAATAGTCAATAGTAGTGGTGGTGATGATGAATGGCTGCCAGAAATAGGAGAATCCACAAATGCTAGCAGCAGTGATGGTGGAGCTGAGGATGCTGAGAAAAAGAGAGGCTGAGGCGTCAGAAGTGAGGTTCAATGTGAAAAAACATCCTGCTTGAGTCTTGACAATCCTCTCTCCTTTTTTTTAGGTTTTCAGTCACTGTATGGTAATTACTGCTGTCATGATCGACACTGCAGCACTTTTATGATACAGGAAAATAATATGTTAGGAGTAGAAGCCTTATGGAATTGAGATAACTTCTATTTGGATCATTAAAACTGACATTTGTTTTTCCAGGTCAGCCTCAGCTGATTGGTCCATCTCAGCCAATTGTGGCAACACTTGGTGATGACATCATTTTGCCATGTCATCTGAAACCTGCAGAAGATGCTTCTGGTTTGACGTTGGAGTGGACGAGACCTGACCTGAACCCCAGATTTGTCCACGTGTGGCGTTCTGGTCAGGAGCTTGTGGGTAAAAAACATCAATCCTTCGAGGGAAGAACGTCACTGTTCATCGATGAGCTGAAGTTTGGAAACATCTCGCTGAAACTCTCCAAACTGAAACTCACGGATGAGGGAACATACAGATGTTTTAGTCCAGCACAGGGGCTGCAATCTTTTGTTCAGCTGATTGTTGGTAAGTCTATAATGTTTTTGTTCACTTTGCATGTTTCAGTCTTAAAACCTTCAAAAAATGATTTTAGTAGGATTAACACTGTTTCACTAAGCTAAGGCAAAGTTAATAACCTAGCATTTATACTGAAATAAATGCCATTTGAAATCCAGTGACTCTAGCCACCTTTCAGGACATTTAATTAATTTTGATAGTTTTTAATGCACTGGAACTTTCACTTCCAGTAATCAGAATCAGAAATATTTATTAATCCCTGAGGGGAAATTCTGTGTCACAGTAGCACATATTGCACAAAAGGCAAAGGAACATAAATAAATATAGGACATTGGTATATAGAAAAGTATATATATATCAGAGTAAAAGAAAATATAAATGAATTGTTATGGTGAACAGTAATAATGAATAAATAGTAGCAGCAGAATTGCAGCAGAGAGTATTACACATTATGTATTAAAGCAGGTATTTTTGCACTCCTCCTTAGATCCACAACCAGCTCCTTAGACTTTGTCACGTTGAGCTGCAGATGGTTCCGCTCACACCATGTGACAAAGACCCGCCACAGCTCTGTACTCAGCCTCGTCCCCCTTGCTGATACATCCAACCAGTCATCAGAAAACTTCTCAAAATGGCAGGACTCTGTGTCGTAGTTGGAGTGCATGAAGTAGATGGGAAAGAGGAAGAGAGAGAGGATAGTCCTCTGCGGGGCCCCAGTGTTACTGACCACGCAGTCTGATACACAGGTGTTGCAGGCGCTCATACTGTGGTCTGCAAGTCAGGTAGTCAACAATCCAGGACACAAAGGGGGGGCGTGTTGGCGTATGCGCACTATATACACAGCATTATTAAAGAAGACCTATTATTGCTTTTCCATATTTTATGACTTATCTACAATGTTACAGTGTTGGATGTTTAAGTTAAACATGGCCACAGATTCAACAGTGAGGTAAAAGTATTTAATATAAATCCCAAAACCTTATCTTACCTCCTGTTCTGAACGCTTTGTTTTCAACAGCTTTTTCTAATAATGACAAAAAGTGCTACAGACACTGCGCTTCAATTCACAAGGTTTATTTTAACGTAAAATAACCAAAAATAACACTTAATAATGGGATGGGTCAGTCAGCAACATCAGTAGTGTAAGTGTGGATGGGAGATCATGGTGTAAAGTGTTGGAGTGTCCAAATAAAGCAAACATGTAGCGAAAACCAAAAGGTGTAGCAGCTGGCAGGGAGGATGAGAGAGAGAGAGAGAGAGAGAAATGATCTTGGAGGTAAAGCTTTTATCTCCTGTGGAGCACTGGGACCAGGTGTTCCCAATCCAGGAGGGACCACTGCAATTAGCTCCTCAAACAGAAAACCATGGCAGTACTGAAACACACACCTTCAAGCCACATGGGCCGTAACAAATGCCATTTGAAATTCAATGACTCATTATAAAGCCATTAGGCTAATTAATTTTGATAATTATTTGATGCACTATAGGAGCTTTCACTTCCAGTAACAGCACTGTTAAATATTTCCTCTTGCTCAGGTGCTGTCTCCTCACCGGTCATAACTTTAGCAGGAATTGTTAAAGCCACCAGTGGAGTGGTGTTACAGTGTGGTGTTACAGTGTGGTGTTACAGTGTGGTGTTACAGTGTGGTGTTACAGGCTGGTATCCAGAGCCTGAGGTGTTTTGGCTGGACGGTGAGGGAAACCTCCTCTCTGCTGGACCTACAGAGACAGTCAGAGGTCCTGATGACCTCTATACTGTCAGCAGCAGAGTGACTGTGGAGAAGAGACACAGCAACAGCTTCACCTGTAGAGTCCAACAGAAGGACATCAACCAGACCAGAGAGACTCACATCCAGGTTACAGGTAGACATTATTAATGATTTACTGTTTTAGTTTCAAATAGCTGAGGTCTTTACATAAATGTCAAGTTATTCTTATCGTTTCAGATGATTTCTTTGAGGTCCAGTCCAGTTCTCTGTCCACCATTATTGGTTTGGCTGTTAGTTTGGCTGCTTGCATCCTGTTAATGTCTGCAGCGACTGTCTTTTTTGTGTACAAATGGAGACAAAATGAACTCAGTAAGTCACATTAATTTCTGTGCTTTGTGTCACGTTACGGTCACAGATTTCATGGGTAATAGAGAAATTAATTGTTTAACCAGGTAAATAAAATCTCATTTGATCAAAATGTCAGTATTTTAGATGTTATGGGGTTGATAAAAATGTGGTGGTTTCATCTACTTTTATTTCCAGTTTTTTGTTGTCTTATTTTTGTAGCCCATTTTAGACTGAAGTGTGTCATATGCTGTGATACTGTCCTATAATGCAATTACATCTCTTTTACACCTTAATTCTATTTTACACAGAGACCAAGAGAAGCTGCTGTGATGGAGAAATGAAGAACCTCTCTAAAAATTACAAGTTTGTCGCTGAAGGAGAAAGAGAGCAACAGCAGCTCATGACAGTTGAAACAGTGCAAATGAAGTTTTTGAACAATGGAGAAGGAAAAAAGACCAAACATGTAAGAAACATGAATTTGATTTCCAGTTGAGGGAGATAGTGAAAACAAAAATAAAGTCTGTTTTGGGCAGGGAGGACAAAACGGCCCTGTTTCAGAATAGCGGGTTTAGTGAAAACTCTGAGTAAGTTGAGCCCGAGATGAGGAAAACTCTGGGTTTTCGGTTTTGAGAGACCAAGATCAAATAAACTCTAGATCAGTAATCCTGACAATTTACGCTGTGAACCTAATCTCCTCGGGAGGAGGTTTACTTGAACAAACGCTGAGTTTCTCTCTGACTCCTCCTGCGGAGCCTGAAGCGGTTGTCTGACATTTCCTCATTCATACTGTTGATATCAAAGAACATATTAGAACACAGTTACGTCTTTAGAAACAATGATGTCACAGTTAGATAGGCTGTTAGTTGTTTTTACCCAAACATGATCTTGAACCTGACGCTTTTATGATCAATCTGTTATCGAAGTATGGACAGAGAGTTAGGCCTATCTTTGACAGTGATCCACAAACAGTAATCCAGGCGGAGATGGTGAAGATCCACAGGAAAGTGTAAACTGGCAGGTATACAGGCTGAGACAACAGGTATTCGCGACTTTTACAGGACATGAAACCACAATGATCCAGCTGAGGCTGAACTAAACATAGGAATTAAATACTACAGTAAACAAGTGGGCGGAAACACAGAACAGGTGTAGAAAATAAAACAAAACCGTAAGCAAAACTGAGACACCAAACAACTGAAACTGGACTCAAGTGCTATTTTTATTGTCCTGTAAGAGATAACATGAGAAAGATTAGATTGTGTTGATGATTTCTCTTGACATGCTCACTTTGAGACATTCGGGTTTGTGTTATTTTCTAATTGCATGTTGAATTCATCAGTTAGTGTGTTGGTTGTTAACACTGAGAAATCCCGCTCCAGTACATTTACAATATAAAGGTGCTCAGAGTAAACAGGTTAAAGCTGAGCTTAGCTATGTACACATTAAAAGGTAATAAATCACATCCTCCAGCAAATCAGGAATGAGTTTCCATCCAGAGCAGGATATGTGCTGCTCTAAATAAAAGTATTCTCGTCTCTCTCTCTATTTTTCACTTCCAGTGGGGGAAGATCAAAAGTAAGAAAGAGCTACTTTTTTTGATTATTCTTGAATGACTGATCTGTGTGTGTGTTGTCTCCCTCTCAAAGTGCCAGACTCTGAGAGTTCTCAGTCTCGGCAGCAGGACGGTACCAGCTCAGCCGGTCAGAGCTCAACAGCAGGACATGTCATTGTGGATGAGGTTGACAAGTCGAGGAAATATATCTCAAAAACACGTCTAGTGAGGTAATGGTGTTTGTGTGTGTATTTTCACTGTGTGAGTGATATATAAGCATGCACAATATAGCATTGAGTTATCCAAGAGTAAACAGGGATATTCCAAAAACTAAAACTAATGAACTGTTGTTTTACCCAGAATCCATTTTCTCTTGTTTTCATATAAAGAGGGAGGTAACGTACCCTCATTTATAAACACAATGGATTTAACACGCACTGTAACATTCACTTGTTAGTCTCTCTTTCTATAATCTTCTCCTCTCGTGCCAAATTTCCCTCCTGTAGGACCAAGAACTGGGAGGCTGGACGTTAAAAGTACAAGTCAACGACAGAGCACCCATCTCATACACATTTAAGAAACCATTGAAACTCAGTCCTGGAAAAAAAGTCATTGTGAGTCTTTATTTGTTTCTCAGTTTATGTTGTTGCATCATCATCATTCTTTCTTCCTTCTGTCTCAGTTGTTGTTGAGTTTGAATTGATTGCATTTTGTTGCTGTGTACCTAGTGACATGCGCAATGACAATGAAGGCGAATCCAGTCTAATCTAATCTAAAAAACTAGAGAAAATGATAACGAAATATTAATAATAAATTATAACTTTGAGGACTTAATGATTTAATGACTCTGCTTGTAAGTCTGTGGCCTTTGCATTTTACAGATGTGGGTTCAAGGATATGGGACAAATTATCCTCCCTCTGACCTGGTGTGGGATGACCTGAAGTCCTGGAGCCCCAAAGACAAACTGCAGTTCTTCCTCATCAGCAACACTGAAGAGATCCAACATTTCTCAGTTCATAGTCAATGAAAGACAATAATTATCCAGCTGTCATACTTTTTTATTTTATCTTACCTTTTTGCTAACTACAATAATCACTCCATTTAGCTTCTTTTATCACCAACATGAAAGGACCATGATAAAAAGTTACCATCACACCAAAATGCTGAACAGTGAATAGTTCTGTAATCCAGCAAACCTGAAAACACTGAACATTATACATCAGGAACAGCACGACTCAGCATGACTAAAAACACATGTTGTAGTGACGTCCAGTAAACACGAGGTCACATCACGTCCTGATCTGGAATCAACAAAATGAGACCTTTTTTATTAATGTTGAATCAAATCTTATTACATTTTTCTTCCTCTGGTATTTTCAACAATTCAGAACACTTTTTTTCTGAAAGCTCTGAACTCAAGACAAAGACTAAAATAATTTAAACTCTACACCAAAGTGTGAGTTTATGTAACTCAGAAACCTTTTTATTTGTTTTTGCTGGATTGAACATTTATATTAAAATGTAGAGATTTTTTTGTTATTCTTTGTTTCCTGTCAATTTAGGACTCTCCGTTCCATGTTTCTGTAATAAAGACATAAAATGCCATAAATTCTTGTTTGATTTAAAATATTTGGTTTGAGAAACATCAACAATCATCCAAATGTTTTTTTTAATTTTTTATAAAACGTTTTAATATATCTAAAAGATAAAAATTTGTATTTATGTGTAATGTTAAGTGATATTTGTACATCTTTGACATTTTTCTAAATTATTTGTGCCGGCAAACATTTGTTTATGGAAACTACACAGCCTTTGTTTCTTGGGTACACATTTTCTATTCAAAGAAATAAATACATTAAATAACTTACACACATATAACAGGTCACCTGGTCCGGATCGTCTTCTCTAACAAGTGATATCGTTTAAAGGGATAGTGTAGGATTTTTTAAATGGGGCTGTATGAGGTTCTTATCCATAATCGGTCAGCGTTTCCCCAGTTTGAAGAAGTATAGAGTTGTACCAGCGTGGAAACTAAGCAATACACTGCTGTGGGCAGAGTCAGCAGCAAAATGTATTTTAGCCACCTAATATTTTAAAGGTCACCACTCCACCAAAGCGCATAGGATAGCTACAGTGGCCAATGCAGGACAAAAGATGTCATCGTCTGAGACAGAGAGTAGCCAGTCAATAAATGGGATTTCTTTAGATGGGTTTATTAAGAAATTATTAATTAATTAATTAACTTACTTAAAAGTATTTGTTATTGCAAATATTATTGTTACTTGTCCACCAAATAACAGCAACATCAAGAAATATGCTAGCTCAGCCTCCTGTAATACATTATTTTGCTGTACTAAAATCATGCATTTTGTAACATCTTGGGAGGGTTGGCTCATCTAGACTAACAAACCAAAGTAAAGAAGAACATCTCAAAAACTATCACATCTGGTGCAAGTGATGATCTTGACCACTGACAGATAACATGGAAAATGTAAAAGTAAGAGTGTGTAACATTGTCAGTGTTTCTGCACCACAGTAGTAGTAGTAGCTCACTGTGTGAGCTCACAGCCAGACTCACCTTCTGCCTATGAATGTGTTCTCATATGTACTTTGATACTGACTGTATGAATGAGAAAATTAAACGCTGTGTCAGACAGTGTATATGTTCTGGCAGGTAACTGTCTCCACTACTGAATGTGTTTAAATCAGCAGTGTCACATATTCTGTCAGTGGGGGATGGGTGATCAGCATTAACATCACACAGAGTAAATGAGGTTCGTAGATGCTGCTTGGCTTCAGTCAGACCTGGGAAAGAAGTCTGTTCTGCCTCCTGCAGTAAGACAGCAGACATGAACTTTACCCAAGTTGGTAAGACTAAAAAACAGTTGCTATTGTTCCTGGTGGTTTTTATTGCAGCTGTAATATTTTATAGTATCAGTTGCCTGATCAGTTGCAAACATTAAGTTCAGCTGTTCATAAAAACATTCAAAGTGAAAGTTGAATGTGAGCAGACCCAACCCCCATACTGTGTCTAAAGTTTAACTGATAAATGAATTATACTTTTAATTAACAGGTACATCAGGTCTCAACCTTGGAGCCAGAGATGTGTTGCTGCTGTTGCATGAAGACACACTTGTGTTTCTTTGTTCTTCTTCTTTTAAACCACTTTAACAATAATCTTCCTTGTGGCAAATTACATATTTTGCATCATATTACAGCATGGAGGTTAAATAGGGGTATGTAATCTTGGGAGATTAAGTTATGATGAGATTTCTCGTCAGGTAAAAAGCTGTCCCGCGAGACTCACGCAATTGATATCTTTCACATGCAGTCAAAACACACATTCATTTTCTTAAGACTCGTGGAACTAATCAACTCCACCAAGCTAATGCCACACCGGCGTACGCCTGATAGTAATCAACCACAATGTGCTGTGAGTCGGTAGAGTTTTGCAACATAAACATCTAAAAACTGAAGCGCAACCTTGCACTGTTTGGGACTGTGTCACTTTACGAGCTACCGAAGTTAACGTGTGGATTTGTGGTGAGATGTCTTCCTGATCAAAAGTGTTATCGGTTGGTTTTGGTTTCACATGCAGCATGCTGTCCTAAACTGCGTTGATAACGTTACTTCCAGCGGATCAATAACGTAATGTAAACAGCAGAGTATAGGACAGGTAGACTTCTCAACAAATGTTGATGTTAGTCTCTTATTATTATGAGAGTCTCTTATTTTTTATTTATTTACTTATTTGCTTTTAACCTGTCCTGACAAGCAGCCTGCTTTAGAGTATGAAGAGCTGGATACCATGCTGTGCCAGACAGATTTTACTTCAACTTGTCTGTTTGATTATTTATTTAAAAATGTATTGATTTGGCACAAACACCGCACATACAGACAGCATGGAGAAAGGACAACACCTGCAAGAGAGTGGGGAGAGGGGCTTGGGGAGGAGAAAAAACAACAACAACAAAAACAAAAATACAAAAACAAAGAGACAACCAGCCGAACAGCCGCAATAAACAGCTGACACAGGAAGACAACTGAGGGAGAAATGAAAACTAGAAACAGTCAAGCAAAATAAATAAACAACACAGCAAAGCCATGAGAGCTGGAATAATACTTTATTTTACACATTTTACAAATTATATAAACGTACAAATTTGTTTGGCTGGAGAACAGTGTGTGCCTTAGCTGGAGAACAAGCAACAGTCAGGAACCACACACACAAACACACAACACACACACACAGGTGAAGAAAACTTAAAACAGACTTAAAGTGACCACAACGCATCAACTGACAATTACAAATCAGAGAATTATCAGCTGAATCTGCAGCTCCTCTCAGATTTAAAGAGCTTTATAATGAATTCCATCTCATTGTTATCTGTCCGACAGCAACTTTACTGTTTCTGCTCTCATAGAGTCAGAAAAACAGCTGTAAAAAGCCACTGAACATTACCTGCTCAGCAGGAAAAACACAGTTAGAGATTAGCTGGTGAACATAGTGGAGCATTTAGCAGCTACAGAGACAGATATTTCCCTTTGTTCCCTCAAGGGTGGACAGGTGATCCACATATTTCTCTCAGTTGCAGGTAGGCGAGCCAGATAGTTCCCTCAGGGCCAGGAGGGAGACAGTAAACACATGAAACAACACATTCAAGATCAAGAGCTGTACTGTACTAGATTTAGACATTTACAATTATTTACTTTCTAAATTAATTACGATACCCCAATGGCAACAATTAACAATTTTATCTGAAATCTGTTTATTAGCTCAATTAACTGATTATTAATTTTGTTTAATGAAGAGATAAAATAAAAGGTCTGTCACGATTTTCTGCTCAAGGTAATGCTGAAAGTTTGCTATAATGCAAGACAAGGAAAACAAGCTAATTCCACAGTTAGAGAAAGCTGATGATTATCTGAGAGGAAATGATTAACTGATTTTATAGTTGTTTAAACTCCAAGTATGTGGTTGATTTCTCAAGACAGAACAAGTTTAAGTTCATGTTAAACTTGTATAAGAGTAAAGATTATAAAATCCAATATGTATTGTATTGGAAATCACAACTCAACTCTTCACGTCACACTAAATATACAAATCACAACTCTAGGTTGTATTTCAGTAACAGTTTTCAGTCAGTTTCATCCACCATTGGTACGTGATTATTAGGAGTTGGTTCGTCAAGATAAGCAGCCGTTAGAGCTAATTCACCATCGTGCCATTAAACCATTGCACCAGTCAAAAGCTCAAGATAATCTGATGTTTTTGTCTGCTACTATTTTTCATCTCTTCGATCGGGTGGAAGCTTCAGAGAACATTTAAGTCACCTGCTTCAGGTACATCATGATTTATTTGCTGAGTCTGTTCCATTGTACTTTGTTGAATTTTGCTTTTTATCGATAAACCAACTTTTCTACCTCATCCAAGTGTTTCTTTAAACCTGCAAAGAACTGCACTGTACCTCCTCTTCAGGACCACAGACACATGCACTGAGAAGCTCACTGTGCACATGCAGTCACTGTTGAGTCGTCATGACGATGCAAATAGATTGGAAATCAGGTGTCTTTCTTTATGGGAAAGACAGATTTTTCTATGTGCATCTTGATGGTCCTATTAAACATAGATCATAAACTGAGTGAGAGCATTTGGATACTGTATTTAAACATGACTAACAGAAAGATTCCTTGGCCGTATGGAAACAGGAAACAGCATTTAGTCTCTAGTAAGACTGAAAATGTTAATATTTTCAGGCACACAGAAACACAGATTCAATGCCTCTCACATAACCATTTTATGACCAGCAGATTTTGCAGTTTACAGACTGAAATAGAATACTTTTATTTATTATTATTTATTTATTCATCATTCTGTATTTATACTGTATACCACATCCACCTACCTCATGTACATAACACCACAAATAATACTTATTTCTTCCAGCATTCTATGTACAATCTAGAGGCAAATTCCTCGTATGTGTACACATACCTGGCAATAAAACTGATTCTGATTCTGATGCTGATTCTGATTCTTGGTGGATTTTGGATTTCTTGGTTGTCACAGTGAGGAGGAGGTCCCTGTAGATATTTTACCATTAAAAGCTTCATAGTGCCTCAACCATTGCGTTATCACTACATACTGTGCAGAACATTATATACACTCGCTCCATATTTAAATGCTCCACATACATTCACACACTGAGCCTAAGTGCTCAAACAGAAACTAACATTCACACACTGGCGGAGCAGCTGCCAGGGGCAATTCGGGGTTCAGAATCTTGCCCAAGGACACTTCGACATGCGGCCTGGGATTGAACTGCCAATTAACGGCCAACCCGCTCTACCTGCTGAGCCACAGCCGCCCCACGTCAGAGACTTCAAACCTGGAGGGGAAATCTCATCAGTAAACTCAAGTATGGGAACAAATATTTCTTGTGCAGTTAACATTCTGCTAAACAATTACTTTGAAGGACATGCATTATAATTAACAACATTTTCAAGCACAACATGCCGCCTTTTAATATACTGACATGCTCAGCCAAAAACATTGTGCAAATTGTTGATAAGCTTCCTGTCATATGCTTTATGTGAATCTTACGTGTTTAACAAAAACATTAAACCTAAATATGGGTTGTAATAAGCTACTTGAACAAAGAAATCTTGTCATTTTTTTTTGGTGAGGACAGGCTTGTACATAATAACACCCATACCTATTGTTTTCTATGTAAATCTAGCAATTTCTCCAGAATGGCAACAGTTTAATCAGGTGAAAACATAAACAAATTCTGGCCTGGGCTAAGCCTTGAGACAAATTTTGTCTATGTCACTTTTCGTGACCCGACCAATCACAGCCTCAGTGGGGAGTGGCATTAAATAAAAGGTTGACATGCTACAGTAAACTTTCAAATGTTGAACATCTCGTTGTGATTGACCAGATGGTATTAACAAATTAGAGAACGACCACAATGAAAACCTATATAAATGATAAACATTGGTTGTGTATTTATTATTTATTGCTGTATTATGCTACTACACTAAATTATTCCTCCATGTTGTGGAAAGCACTCCAACATGTGAATAAGGGGATTACTAGCACTTGTTGTTTTCCACTTCAAACACTGTAAATATAAATGTTGCTATCTTATTGTTGACAGCCTTTTCAGAAGCTTATGGCTCCAGATGATGAGTGTCAGTGGTAAGTTAGCAGTCAGACAAGTTTTTATAGTTGACGTTGCTCCATTCATTTCTGGAGCCTCCAGTGCCTTACTTGGTCACAGTGAGCAGTCTTTGGAATTGGAATAAGACAGCAGTTTTTTACAAAGTCACAAGCAGTCATAGGTTGTTCAACTTTTCAGATACAGTATGGAAGCTAATGTGCGTCCAAACTCTGCTTCATAGATGCAGATTATTGACACCGAAGCTTTTCTCGCTGGTGTCCTTCTTTTTTATTTCTTAGCTTAGTTTACTGACTGTTTAATAAGACATGCAATCGGTTAAGCTAATAGTGAATTTTAAGAGTGATCACTGCTGGACCACAGGGGTCGTTACCGTTTGAATAACAAATGTAACCCTCCCTTTGTCTGCAGGTACGAAGACCTCTCTGTACTTCAAACGATCTTCAACTACATTGTCACATCGGATGTCCATTACTAACATAAAATTCTAACTAACAATTTCTAATCAAAACATTTTCTATGTATATATTCTAATTTCTTTAATATGTCTTCTGTTTTCATCTTCTTTGCTGTGTTTAACTGGGCTGGTCATAAAGTGCTGAAGGAAAATTAAGGGAGAATTCAAAACAGGTATCACTAGTGTTGACTCCACCCCCGCCTTACCCCGTCTTCTTTCCTGGGTTTAAACAGCAGGGAGGATGCACATTGATAGAGGGAGAAGGAGAGAGATCAGCAAATCTTTCCACCAGCTGCAGGACCATCACAGAATTCATCTACCTCATCCTCCAACAAACCTCCACGGGGTAAGATAATCTGCAAGCTCCAATGGCAATGATCAAATGCAGATGACCAAGGACAGCGTCAGCATGACGGCTGCAACGACTATCTTCTCAATTGATTCATTTTGAAATTTTTATTTGATTTATAAAAATGTCAGAAAAGATAATATTCAATACAATTTCCTAAAGCCCAAGGTGCTGTGTTCACAGAAAAGTGACATATTCTCACATTTTAAAAGCTGAAACCAGAGAATGTTTGAAATTTTACATTTAAGTTGCAGTTGACAATCAAATGTATAGATTAATCATCTAACTGTGTGAGCTCTATTCAGCATGACTTCAAAAAAAGGGATGATGGACTTCAAACTATGTTATTTTAATATTCAATACAGCACAGCACAATGAGTCTACATCAGGGTTACAAATATAAAAGGAGGTTGCCTTTAAGTTACAAAAGGCTATACTATAATACTTTTTACACATAAGATATGAATTTCTTTTGATTTTACTGAAAGTCACAGTAAGAGCAAATTCTCATTAGTGATATTAAATTAATCATATTTTTTTGTTGAAATATTTGGATTATAGGGTTATTTGAAGACTTAAATAGTAGTGGTTACTGTAAGCTGAAAATCTTTTGTCTTTTGACTGCCGGCCATTTAAAGACGTCACCCTGGAAAATGTGAGAGACACTTTTCACATTTTATAAACCAAATGATTAATAAACAAAATAATTTTTTAATTGATAATGAAATCATAATCGTAAAACCATTCAGAAACGGTTATAGACAATAAAATGAGATCAGATGTGATGTCGTTTTCCAGTTGCAATATTTAAAGATTCAGTATGTAACTTTTAGTGGCATCTAGTGGTGAGAGTAATGAATTGCAACCAAATGCTCAGTCACTGCTCACCCCTCCCTTTCCAAACTCTGTCGACTCTTGAGCTAAATAATACGTGTGGTGCTCAACTTGTCCAAATTTCACTTCCCTTGTTACTAATAATAAACCAGACTACCATTGTTTGTACGTACGTATTCAACATAGTGACGAAACGCGCTCTGTAGAGCAGTTTATTCATTTGGGCTACTGTAGAAACATGGTGGCACAATATGGTGACTCCCGTGTTAGAGGACCTGTGCATTCTAAGAAAATAAAAACATTACGGTTCATTATGTAAGGTCTTTATACACCACTGAAAACTAGTTATGGATATTATATTGCATTTCTGACAATAGATCCTCCAAAATATTTCACACTGGACCTTCAGTCTGCTGCTGTAGCTAGTAATAAAAATAATAAAAACAGAGAACATTTAGAAACATGACCCATCACACATACATGGAAACAGCAAAAGTCATGAAAGTCCAAAATGTGAATGAACCCTGTCACTGGACTGAGCTTCATTTTCCACTTCCCAGGAACAGTGTTGAACTTTGAATGTGGCTCTGACTTTGTTTCCAACTGTCTCTCTCTCTCTCTCTCTCTCTCTCTCTCTCTCCAGCTGATTGGGCTCCTCCAACATGCTCCGCCCCCTGCTCTACCTGTCCGCTCTCATCAGGCTTGCAGGTAACCGCACACACGGCAGCCATTTTGAAACATTGCTAATAAGACGTGTTGAGGAACAGAAGAACTAACAAAACAAAGTAGTATTTTCCCGATATATCTTTGTTTCTAAGAAGAAGCAGTGACGATGTTAAATTAAAAATCTTGATTGGTTGGTAAACAAAACCTGTTTTATTCCTTCATGAAGTCAACTTTTGAATGTGCACCCTTCCCTGTTGTACGCTAGTTCTGACCTCTCATGTGTCTCCATCGACTTCAGGTGCTCTGGGATTTTCTGGTCCTACAGTGGTTGACATCAGCTCATGCCCTATCACGTTTTATGGACAGAAGTACAAACAACTCTATGTGAGTAGGATGAAGCCTTGAGAATGTTGTTTTCATCTTGTTCAAAAAACATTGTGGTGTTCCCTCTCTGTTGTTTCATGAATGTACAGTACACTATATACTTAATGGTCCAGTAAACTGTATAATTTTTGAAACCTAAAAAGCACAAATCTTTGTGCCACCAATGCTGAATAAAATACATACACATCAAAAAGTAACATATGATCCTTTATTATTAAATGATTCATACATAAAAAAGCAATAAATCCTCTTCAATAATGACATCTTGGTCTCTGACAGGAGGAAATATTTCATCATTGTCCCAGTCCATCTCCGAGGCCACTCTAGGAGGGCCAGAAAATTCACCTGCTTAGCCTGGTCTTGAGCAGACTAGCTACACAGGAAAAAAAAATCTCCATGGCTTTCATGAAACCCAAGCCATGGCTTAATTCAGCCAGGGTATCTGGAAAATCCCGGCTTAATCTGCTATCTTGGTTTTGTAAAATAGCCCTCAGCTGGGCACCCCAGATTGGATCACGATTGGTCAACTGCATGACAGCAGCATTTTTAAACCCACAGGTGAACAGTTCATGATCATTCCCTCTGGCTGCATGAATTTTACGCATAATCCATGCCAGACCATCCACAACAGCTGAGGGCTCTCTGCAGCTGCACACTGCTTCCACCAATTCTAAAAACAAGTTAATTAAAATAAAACGATAATAACAACGGGTTCTGTTTCACAATGACACTTGTTTTGTTTTATAAATCCAGCGCACCCCTTTCCTTCACAGCAGAGCCTCTCGTCCCTCCCTAAAAGCCCAAACTCCCTCTCAGCAGGCTGTGATGTTTAATTCAGTTGGAGCCAACATGACAGGGGATTATAACTGCTATAACTTCCTACGATGACGATGTTGATCTTATTTATTTCCTTTTAGCTCCTTTGAATTTTATCTTTACCGAGTACTCCATATTCCTTTTTTGATGTGTTTGGTGTACTAGTGTTTTATTGTGTATTTGAATACACAGTGGTATATTTGTTCTTTTGTTCGTTTATAGGCTTCTTGTTCTTGGAAAGCACTTTGGGTCAACTCCTGTTGTTTTTGTCAATGTCACTTGTGTCACTATGTGCCATATAAATAAAGCTGACTGTGACTGACTATTCAGCATTAACAGCTTTAACCTATGACATTTTACACTATAGGCTAAAGGATAAGCGGCCATAGCTAATGGAAGAATGGATATTATTTATTCTAAACCAGGTGTGTTCAGTGTTCCTTTACCTGATCGGTGCTTGTAAAATATCCACTGTGTCAGCATTTTTTAATGTCATAGAGATTTATAGTTTTCTCACCGTTGGTTTAAGTCACCTTGGTTTAAGTCACCTCCCGACAAAACACCAAGGTTGTATTTCAGCATTCTGTAACGTAACTTTGTCAACTCGAGAAGTTCACTGTCACCTGCTCTGCTCCACTACACACTCACACACACCTACATACACACACACACACACGGAGCCCTCTCCGTGGCCCATCTGTCACCCAAAGCTGTCACCTTAGGGGAAACGCAGTGCTGCTGTTGTCCTCTAAACGCTGCTTAAAGTTAATAATGTAGGATTATTATATCTTATTTCATGGGCTATTTGGAATTCTGGAGTAATGCACATAGTAGTTTTAAGTTTATTTATAGTAATATTTCATAGTAGTAAAAAGAAAGTAGGCCTATTACTTTTTAAATGAGTAATGTTTCCTAAGTCAAAGAGTAATCCTGTTAAATAATTGTGATCTCAAAATGGACCAAAATAATTAGCAGCCCTACATGAATATTTAATTTAATTATAATAATATAAATAATAATAATGAAATTATAGAACATTTGTTGTGTGAAACTGCACCTCTGCCTTCTTTCTATACAGGCTAATGCTTCATTCAATACATCTTTTTATTTTTAACTTGAAAACGTGAAGATAATATAAGACAATATGACTTGTTTAGGACCGAAAGTTTAGGACTTGGTCTTGACGTGAGACTTGACTCGGACTTGCCGGTCGGTCTGGACTTGGAACTCAACTTGGCTAAGACTTGAGACTTAAGGATTGTGCAGACTACACGACTTTCAGCGTCACTACACAACATGCCATCTTGTGACGGGAGTCGTTGTGGCGTTCACACTACATGAATGATCGGTGACATGGGGTCACACACTACATGAGCTGACAGCGGCTGTGTCACCCGACGCTGTTCTCCAAACCACGTTTTGTCAAGAAAACACAGGTGAAATCTGAAATGGGAAAGACAAAACAGCTGTTGTTTGTTAAAAAGAAAACAATTGTAAAGACAAAGAATCTAGGTGAAAGGATGGATTAGCACACGCAGGTAGCAGGGATCGTCTGAGCTACAGAGAGAGCTGGAGATGAGTAAAAAGTGTTTTGCAGTGAAAAAGTAGCTACCTGCTCTGCCAGCTGCCTGCTTTCATTGGCTGGATGTGGATGTCAAGTCGGCCGACTCCTCCAGATATTTGGCATTATAGATATCTGGCAGACTTCTGCAATGTGTCAGAAATGTGTCGGGGAGCGGTTGTGACACATCGTTGAGGAGTTCACACATATCGACCGCTGATCTACTCCCAATCACAGCCTGATGGTCGTCAAGCTGGCTCGCCGAGCGGCGAATCGGGCTAAAAATCATGTAGTGTGAACTAGGCTTTACAGGTCCTCTGTTAAACGATGACTTGGTTCCACCTCTGGTGAAGAGCGCAATGTGCTTATCAAGCTTTGTGAGTAGAGAAACAACAACTTAGTGATTATGAATATTGGTTGTGACAACCTACTTTTGTTGGCCCTAGCCATTATTTAGTGTAAATAGATTTGTTGCAGTTATAAATTTGAATAGACCTTTTTTTTCTTTACTTTTTTTTTTGTTTGTTTAAATAGTCGTAGGTTTGCCTAGAGTCTTTTTGTTTGTTATTTTGGGCACTGTTCAACTCAGAGTAAATAAAAAACTGCTCATTTGTAAAATCTTTTTGTTTTCTGACCTTACTTGGGAGTGGGAGGAGTTGAGAGCCATAATATATGCTGCGTCCAGGTTCACCCTATAGACCTTGGACGTCCTTCACATATGAATCTAGAGGAAATGCAGCAGTTCTATATTTCTTCAGTATCAATGTTATGTTAATTGTTCTCTCTTATTTCAACAGGTGAACTCCTCCAATGTCTGTTTCAACAACTTTTTCAACAACAAACCCAGACAGGACTGTATTGAAGGCTTTCCCGTGGCAGGAACACGTGATCTAGTGATATATCCAGCAAGGACTTTGTATGAACAAACGTTCCATCAAAATGTGCCAACTATAAAGGGCAAACTAGAATGCACAATAGAAATCCAGATGTTTGCTCTTAGGAAAACGGTGAGTGTTGTTTTGTTCTATGTAGATTATGTGAAATTAAAAACTTTTTTAAAAGCTTTTGGGGAAAATGTCCTAATGGTGTCTATATCTCCTTTGTTGGTCCTTTATAGACTGCTTTGGTTCTTGGTAACTTTGGGACACAAGCAGCTATACAAATAAAACCCCCGAGTCCATCTGTGAGTATAACGTAGATCTAAATCTAATCTAAATAAAGGCATATATTGGTCTAAAAAACAACACACAATGTTTATGTTGACAAGAGGAAAAGGCAACACAAAGTATTTTTGTATAAATTAAGTTTTCTCTGCTCTGTGATAGGAACATTGGTTTATACTTGCCATCTAGGTGTTTGGTTTTCTGGTCGATGGTACCACAGTTGATACACTGAATATTCTCACATCACCGTTCTTAGCATACTTAGACATCAGCGGATGCAGACACTCAGGTAAGCAAATTCTCTGGCTCCATAAATCTACTTTGGGGCCCTTAAAGCTATATGGAAAACTAATATTTTATAATGCAGTAATTTTTGTGTGTTTTTTTTTTGTGCTTACAGTTTGTAAACTAATGAGTGAACTATGAAATTAAACTAACAGTAAACCTTCCGTCACTTCACAGGTGTTTTGTATGAATATGGTAAAATGGTGAGGTCTGATCCAGATACCTGTCTAATCTGTGATGATACTGCTGTCCTCAGAGTCACTGGCTGTCCACCTGTGGAACGATGTCAAGACTACAACACGTAAATATGTTTCCTTTATATTTAGGGACTTTTTTATTCATGGAAGTGTTCGCCATTAGAGAGCTTTCACAGTAATGTCAAGCAGCAGCAGCAGATGTTGGGTTTGCATCAGCAGTAACTCAACACTGCTCACATGGAGCAAAGAGGTCAGTAAATAGTGAGGCTGATATCTGTTACATAAAATTAAGAAAAGGAACGTAGAGGTGAAAATAAACCTCAGAGATTCAGTGATTCAGAGCTGAACACAGACAGACTTGAAATCAGAGCATTTTATGGTCTCCAGCAAAGCCACTTTGAAATTAATTGAGGGTTCAGCATAGTTTTCATATGGGACAGAAACTGTTGTCTGTTAACCGAGTTAATGCATTACAGTAACTAGATGACTTTCAAGACTTTTCCCTGTAATAATGATAAAAATGGTGATGATCATGATGATAATAATAATCAAATGTTGATATTAGTGCTGAGGCCTTCGCATGGCTGCTGTTGGTTGACATGTGATCCAGTGGAAAATACACAAATTATGAAATAAATATGATAAGATGACTTTGACCGCCCCCTTGTGGCCCCAAAGCTCAGCAGTAGCTCATGATGACTATGCTGCTGCTCTATTCTGGGGCCTCATCTGTTTAATATCATCATAATATCTACATGCTTCCACTGGCACAATATATGTTACTGTAATTATGCAGATGACGCACAGGTTTACACGACCGTATCACCGGGGAACTATAATCCGATAGAAGAGCTGAACAAATCCAAGATTAGATGTGCTGGAATTTTCTTCAGTTAAACAAAGATAAAAACTGAACGAAATGTTTTTTTGTGGCCTAGGGAGAATGATTAAAAGTTAGTGCCCAGCTCCAATCTGTAATGTTAAAATTTCAACGCCTACATTAAGTCATCTGACTATCGCCTGAAGAATGTATCAAGATTAAAAGGACTTATGTTTCAGCAGGATCTGGAGAAGCTTGCCCATGCATTTATCTTCAGTCAATTCGACCGTTTAAGAAACCACTGAGTGGTTTAGGGCCTCTGTCCCAGACGACCTCTCAGGTCGTCTGGGACAGAGGACAGGTCTGCTTTCTGTCCCCCACAGTCAAAACTGAACATGGAGAAGCAGCGTTCAGTTTTCGTAAACCATA
The DNA here is from genome assembly GCF_021292245.1 of Micropterus dolomieu. Taxonomy (NCBI): domain Eukaryota; kingdom Metazoa; phylum Chordata; class Actinopteri; order Centrarchiformes; family Centrarchidae; genus Micropterus; species Micropterus dolomieu. The sequence continues at coordinate 31,449,062 of NC_060161.1, read as the reverse complement.
TATCTGGAAAAGGCTTTCAGTTCCTTAAAATCAAGGCTGAAGACTTTTCTTTTTGCTGCTGCCTTTAATTCATTTTAATTAAGTGATGCTTTTGATCTTACACAGCACTGTAACTTTTACACTCATGTTTTATCTTGTTATTTATTTTTTATTTAACTCTACCATTTATAAATATCTTTTCATATAATAAAGCACTTTGTATTACCTTTTTGGTTCAGAACAGTAATTACCTTTGCACCTCTAAAACGAGAAACAAGTACATCGGAGGGGGACAAAAAAGTCAAATGTAGCAAGGGAAAACTCCCGCACACTGTCTAACTTGCAAAGAATATATTGACACAATGTTTCATTACTAGACCTCAGACAAATGGTGTTACATAGTGAGAAGCCATCTTTTATAGGAGATGACTTATTTGGTCTACACCAGTCACCTTCTTCCTCATCAAATAAGGTAGCCATTACAAAACATTCATTCCATGAAAAGAATCTAGATATCTGTATAGGTAGCCTACTGAATGTACATCAAAATAAGATCATAAATGCACATATACATCCACATACTGGCAAATCTTACTGGTGCCTTACATATCAATACACAAATAACTTCAGAGGAAATGGCAAATAAACATAACACTAGATAAATGCATACGACATATGACCCCAAAAAACACAATAGAACCAAAAAACAACAATTACATTATATAAACTACCAATGGAATTTATAAAATTTGTAGAACAAAAACTTGTGGCAGTTCAATTTTCAATTCTATTCAATTTTATTGCAAAATACTCTGTGATGAGATTGACAGAAGCCCTACAATTCCCACCAAGAGCAAGCACTAGGCGACAGAGGCAAGGAAAAACTTCCTTTTAAGAGGCAGAAATATCGAGCAGAACCATGGCTCAGGGTGGGCGGCCATCTGCCTCGAAGGGTTGGGGGTGAAGGAGAGAGATGGAGAGAGAGAGAGAGAGAGAGAGCAAGAAAGGAACAGAGAGAAAAAGAGAGGGATGGAAGGAGAGAGAGGGGAGGGAGGCAGTCTACAAAACATACACACAGAGGTACAGTAAAGATGATGTTGCTGTAGACTAAATGAAAAATGGTACATATAAATACAGTAATGTTTATGATAATAATTGTAATGTTAATGATTATAATACCAATAATAACAATAGGACTAGTAACAATAATTGTAGCAGAGGGTGTCGAGCAGGAACACGGGGGCAGCAGGTGACTCGCAACCAAAGATCCAGACTCCACAGCTCCAGAGCCAGAAACACCTGCAGGAAGTGATAGGAGGAGAGAGGAGAGGGATGAGAAAGCACAAGACTACCGGAAAGGGGAGAAGTTGAGTTTGTAACATGAATTAATGGGATGAGGTTGAATACAGAGGGAGAGAAAGTAGAGGAGAGAGGAGCTCAGTGCATCATAGGAAATCCTCCGGCAGTCTAGGCCTATAGCAGCATAACTAAGGATCAAGGACTCACCTGAGCCAGCCCTAAATATAAGCTTTCCTCAAAGAGGAAAGTCTTAAGCCTACTCTTAAATGTGGAGATGGTGTCTGCCTCCTGAACCCAAACTGGAACCTGGTTCCACAGGAGAGGAGCTTGATAGCTGAACGCTCTGGCTCGTAGTCTACTTTTGGAGACTCTAGGAACCACAAGTAACCCTGCATTCTGGGAGCGCAGTGCTCTGGTGGGGAGCTCTTTAAGATAAGCCAATGCAGAGAAGATAAAACAGGAGAAATATGATCTCTTTTCCTGGTTCCTGTCAGAACACGTGCTGCAGCATTCTGGATCAGCTGAAGAGTCTTAATGGACTTTTTCGAGCAGCCTGATAATAAGGAATTGCAGTAATCCAGCCTAGAAGTAACAAATGAATGGACTAGTTTTTCTGAATTATATTTAGACAGGATATTCCTGATTTTCGCAATATTACCTAGGTGAAGAAAGGCGGTCCTTGAAATTTGCTTAATGTGAGACTTAAACGACATGTCCTGATCAAAGATAACTCCAAGATTCCTCACAGTGGTGCCGACCAGGGAAACTATATCTTTAGATAATGTGTCATGGTGGTGCTTGGGCCCCAGAACAATAACTTTAGTTTTATCTGAGTTTAACATTAAAAAATTACTATTAAATTAAATTTAGCTAACTGATTAGTTTCATCTGGCTTGATCGATAGATATAACTGAGTATCATCTACATAACAATGAAAGTTTATGGAATATTTCCTGATAATATTGTCTAAAGGAAGCATATATAAAGTGAACAGGATTGGTCCGAGGACAGATCCTTGTGGAACTCCATGCCTAACTTTGGCGTGCATGGAGGACTCATCGTTAACATGTACAAACTGAAATCGATCTGATAAATAGGACATAAACCAGCTTAGAGCGGTTCCCTTAATGCCATTGAAATGTTCCAGTCTATGCAATAGGATCTGATGGTCAATGGTATCAAATGCAGCACTAAGATCTAGTAAAACCAGTACAGAGACAAGTCCTTTGTCTGATGCAATAAGGAGGTCATTAGTAATTTTCACCAGTGCTGTCTCTGTGCTATGATGAGCTCTAAATCCTGACTGAAAATCCTCAAATAAACTATTGCTCTGTAGAAAGTCACACAGCCAGTGGAAAAGTTTTGCCTGTGTGGGGGTGGGTAAATTGGTGCATTTTGGTAGTATTATTGCATTGTGCGCAACCACCACATCTATAATTACCCTTTGGAAGACAGTGTAAGCATATCTGTATGTCCTGAGTAGGCTTAGTTTTGTACTCAGAATTGACGCAGACCAAAGAATTCCTTATATTTTTCCCCCATTAGTAAAAAAAGAGGTGGATCTCGAAAAG
>NC_060161.1:31443553-31446193 GCF_021292245.1 Micropterus dolomieu | reverse complement strand
TCATTAGTAATTTTCACCAGTGCTGTCTCTGTGCTATGATGAGCTCTAAATCCTGACTGAAAATCCTCAAATAAACTATTGCTCTGTAGAAAGTCACACAGCCAGTGGAAAAGTGGAAATTATTGCATTGTGCGCAACCACCACATCTATAATTACCCTTTGGAAGACAGTGTAAGCATATCTGTATGTCCTGAGTAGGCTTAGTTTTGTACTCAGAATTGACGCAGACCAAAGAATTCCTTATATTTTTCCCCCATTAGTAAAAAAAGAGGTGGATCTCGAAAAGAAAATTAAAGTTCAGGGTCCGACTTTAAGATATGCCAGTGTTTAAAAAAAAGTTTCGCCCTCTTTTTGAGTAAACTAGAACACGTTTTCTTAAGAGCCAATTCATATGCTTGATCAAGCCAATGCAAAGGGTACCCCCGCTGAGCAAATATCTTTTTCATGTCTACTGCCTTTTCAATATAGTTCTCAGTGGAATGGCAGATCCTTCTAAGTCGCAAGAACTGACTAATAGACAGTTGATGAGGTAGGTGATTAATGTAGTTGTGCTATAAAAGGTGGCTTCTCACCAATTGCCTGATGAAGGTCTAGTACCGAAACGTTGTGTCAATATATTTTTTGCAAGTTAGACAGTGTGCAGGAGTTTTCCTTTGCTATTACCTTGTTGGTGAAATGAGCTATACAAATAAACTTGACTTCGGGAATTTGTCTCCCTTCGCCTCCATCAGCTGCGTGTTTGACTACATCTGCACTGTGACCGGCCCTACTGTCATAGACTTTCTCAGCCAAGTGAACTCTGTCCCGGATCGGTGTGCGTACTCTCTACTGTCGGGTCCGTCTGTCCCAGGCTTCCATGTGCTTGGGAACTTCCGGGAACGTCGACGTAAAGATGTGAGCTTTGTGGACAGTGTGACACTGCAACTAGACGGGCCGGGTGTTCAAATTCAAGTGGACCAAGACGGGAGAGTTTGGGTAAGCTGCCTGCAGCCAGTCATGTGTCAGTGTCCTCCCATCCTCTCATCTTCCTTCTCAGTGATGTTAGAAGCAGTCAGTGGTTGTTGCTGTGAAAACAGCCTGCGTGTTTGTGATGATTGAATCAGTGTTTCCTCCAGTTTGTCTCTTTGCTGTGATGTAGCTGGACAAGAATACGTTGACCCTTAACAGCAAAGCTCAGCTGGTTCACGGTGTGGAGCTCTCTAAGGATCAAACCGGAGTCACTGCAAAGGTGGTGCTCGCTAACAAGGTGGTGCTTGTCTTCTTTGATGGCAACACGGCACAGATCCACTTAAAAGGTACACAAACTACAATCCTCCCACTCACTACACAAAATAAAATGAATAAATGTCACACCAGTGCTCGTTTGGAGCATCAGGAATGTAAACTTTGCAGTTCTTTAGTGATTTTCATCCAGTTTGAACGGTGATACTAATCTGACTCATTTTCTGTCCTGAACCTTTCCAGCACCTGGTGGAAAAGAACCATCTCTGCAGGGTTTGTGTGCCAACTCCAGTGTGCCTTTGAGCTCAGTGAGGCTCCCTGGTGCTTACAGTGCCAGTGGGTAAGACATCAATCACAACCCACTGATTGTTGTTGATGAGAGGGCTCAAATGTAACAAGAGTTTGTTTTTGAAATTCAGTCCCCTAAATATTCTTAACATCTGAACTATCAATGTTTATTTGTGGATTAACTCTGTATATTTAGTTTTATTCTTTATTTCAAAACTACAGTAGCCCTAAGCGACCATACATACATGGAAAACAACATTTCTATTGGAATTTTCAATAGGCCTACTTTAAAATATTTGGACGCTTCTTGTAAAAGAAGAAAGGTTGCCCGGCCTTTTGACTTGTGGACTGAACCAAACATACAAAGCCTGTATGTATCTTTGCTTGAGGTCATAACAATCAAAATTAGTCTCTGTTTTTATATGACCGTATTGTGTGTCATCCTCTAGCTGTAAGGTGCATTACAGTGACTCTGCTGACAGTTTGATCAACTGCACCATGACGACTGAACGGTGAGCAGATGAAACATCTGTTTGTATTACGCTTAATCTCTGTAGTGACATGCTACATCAAGGTAAATGAACTGTAATTGTGAAGCACCTTTCTAGTCTTCTGACCACATCAAAGCAGTTTACACCACATGTCACGTTCACCCCATTCACACACATTCATACAATGATGGGAGATTCTACCATTTTTTTTCTGGGAACAAAAATCTGTGTGACTTTTACATTTTTATTTTTTGGGGGGTTTACTCCCAAATATAAAACGTGTCACTACACTGGCTGGACATCTGTCTTTCTTTCATTCTGTCCCTTTACATCTGTGGAACAGCTGTAATCTCCTGAATGAGGCTCCCTTCACCGCCTGTCACAACTACACCAACCCAGAGCCCTACATAACCGCCTGCACCGACACTATGTGCAATTATCCTCCGGCAGACGGTCTACACTGCCAGTTCCTGGAGGCCTACGCCAGAGCCTGCAGCCTGTACAGCTCCAACACACTGGAGGACTTGATGTCAGAGGCCGGCTGCTGTAAGACTTTAATAAACTCAATTCAGTGAAGCTTTATCAGCCTGACTTTGTGATCATTAAACATCCAAATTAGATTAATTCAAATTACTATTTG
>NC_060161.1:31433375-31443453 GCF_021292245.1 Micropterus dolomieu | reverse complement strand
AATAGTGTTGAATAATCATAATAATTATCATAATCTAAATAGGAAATGTCAAGGTGCACTACAAACAGGGCAGCATGCATCTTATGGATTGTTTGAAATACCGGGGAGCCAGCTCCCCTGAGAGACCAGAGCTCCTCTTAAAGCAATACAAGTATACATTTGGGTGGTTTGCTAAAATAGCCATCATCTTAAATATTTCCTAAAGTAATTTGTATTTTTTTCTACATACGATCATTACTGAAACTACAATGTTTGCATTTTCACAAGAAAGTGTGTGTGAGAGCTGGAAGCTTTTAGCTCCTGCTGCTGTATCTCCCAGCTGCCACTGCTACCGCCACAATCTGTGCTGTGAATAAAAGCTGAAGAAATTGCTGAAGCAAAGCTAAAAATGGCTAAAGAAACTGGCTGATATTAACTGAAATGCATTTCAAAAATGTGGAAGCTGAAATGCAAAACTTGAGCTGACAGCTCAAGTGCATTAGCAGAAGAAGCTAACAGCTGAAACATGTTGAAATGACTTAACACTGAAAGAAGAACTTAATTGTATTAATATCAGACATGAAACTCACTAGCCCCCTATTAAGATACACTTACTGTCTGGGCATTTATTTTGAGAAACTAGGTCCAGCCCTAGTTTCCTGTTAACGTACAGTGAGCATTCAGGGTTTTTATTTAGAGCCTCATCCTGAGCTTCTTATAGTTACTGTGTGCATGCATCAGTACATAATCATTTGGTGTGCCCTTGCTGTTTGGTGGAGGAGCTATTGGCTTATTGCTGTATATTTTTACATTGATTATTGTTGTGTGCTGTAGCTGACGGGGGCATACAATGACAATGCAGCAGCCTAGGTCTCAGTGTAGACAGGCAGTAGTTACATACTATAAGACCAGCTATATTACACGTTTGTAGTCTGTATTTACTGTATCTTTCTATGCAGGATGAACTTGACGAAGCCGTCAACACATGGAATTCACACAAAATCAGACAACGTGCAAGTGATGGCGCAGCCTCAGGTCGGCCATTTGTGATGTACTCATTCCCAGAGTTGCACAGTGCTGAAGATAGACTCAAACCTATTGCCATGGAGGAGGTCACTTTGTGTATGGAAGAGTGTACTCCCAAAGGCCAGTTTCCATGCGATGAAACGGTTTTTGAACTGTGTTGTCTACTAATGGAGGAACATGGATGGGATGCTCCAGCAGATCCACTTGCTGCAGCTGATCTGTACATCATTTTAAGAGAGGAAATACAGGAAAATATTTGAATGGATCATGTCCATTAGGTCTGTACTCCCACACAGTACTGTTGTAAACCTGTGTGTGTGTGTGTGTGTGTGTCATTGGGTGACTGAGTGGCAAAGAGCTACGTAAAGCACTTCGGATAAATTATATGTAATTGTAATTGTGCAATTGTATGTATGTGCTATGTAGCCATTTACCATTTATGGGGCAATTTGGTTGTATAATCCAAATGTTTTGATTTGTTAAACTGCAGGAACTCAAGATGACTGCAGCACTATCCTGACAGAAGACATACAGAGAACATAACCAGTATAGAGCACAATAAAGACAAAATGTTTGTCCCTAAATATCTCTTCATCAGACAAAGCCAACCCTTGTTTCGACTATCCACATTAAATAGGAAATGAAATGTGTGCAGGTACTACTACTGTACATGTAATACAGCAAAACTCAAAATACAGTATGAGATGGAAAACTGGCAGTATAGACTACAGTAAAGAGGAACTGAATACAAACTAACAGAGGTCATAAAAGATGTAAATCTTCAACCAGTATATGACAATATAAATGTATTTATATGTAAACTTCTATATAATTATTTTGTTGCAATACTGTATGTGTTTATATTATTTTCAGCTTAATTTAACTAGCTCCCAAATAACTGTTTTCTGTAGTCACCTTTAGTCCTTGTCTCTGAAAAGTAAAAAGCTTTAATGTTTATGTGGTAGATTTATTTAATAACTGGATCTGTTTTTCTCTAAGGTATTGGCCCTCCTCTTCGCCCCACTCATCACTGCCTCTCCATTCAACTGACATGTTTTGGATCACAAAAGACATCCAGAAAGGGAGGATCAGCTACTCCAACTTCTCAGGGACCTAAGGACCATGCCCAAAGCCATGGTGAAGATGTTGGGGTGACCTGAACTGTTTGTATTACATCGTCCCAACCAAATTATTCAGCATTGCTGTCAGTTAGCTTTTCAACAGTTGAATATTTGGGATACATCTAAGTACATGAAGACATAAAAGGATAATATGGACATCAAGAATCTCTAGAGAACTGTCTACTGCTATGGTGGAGAGAACAGTGTAATCTATCATTTGTTATTCATCAGTGTGATTATTCATGGGTATAACATACCTAAACAATTTTGAGAATGTAAGGGTGGCATGTCTGAACTCTTTGTGATTCAGAAATCTGATTTGGTTCCAACCAAGCTAATATCGAAAGGTTTAGGTGAAGTTTGAAAGAAAACTACAACTACATTTTTATAAACAGGCAATAAGTGAAATATTTTTTAAGAAATACACTGATGGAAAAATGGGGACAAATGAATGTATTAAGTACTATTCTGTATGCAGTGAGGATATTTGAGGAATAAACTGTGTGTGTAAAGCTTTTAAGCAGTGGAACAACTTAATTAAACATGAGATGGTTAAAAACAACTAGTATTGTTCTACGTTATATATCAGAAGTATTTTGCTAAAAATGTATCAATAAAAATATAGGCTTTCATATTCTATATATTCCTTAGAAATGTCTGACCCTCAGCAGCACCATTTTCAGGTGTTTTTTCTGCATCTTTAAATGACTTGTAAATGAATGAATGTAAATTCAGAGCCTTATTCTCACAATGACTACACAATGCAGTGTGTATTACTGTCCACACACTTCTTTCATAATTATTTTTATTGCCAGCTGATTTGTGTCCAATATGAATACTACAACATATAAAATGCTTAGTAACATTCTCAAATAAATGTATTTTAAACCTTATTTCCCATCACTTTTTTTTACCTTTACCCATACAGACAGGGAGCTTCATCATTGTCAACATTCAATTGAATACTGAATACAAATGTGGTGAAAGAAGAAACATTTTATTAACAATAAAAGTTTACATTAAAAACAAGATGGTTAAATCTCATAACCAGATAGGCTAGTCTTGTAGTGTAAAAATTCAAGACTTGGGCCAGATAAGAAAGCTTGAACTTTTACCAACATTTTTATTATCAACAAAAACAGACACCAATTAGAATACAAAAGTTCCACCGGAGTGTGTCAGAGATCGGTGCAAAATAGAGCCCCATTCTGTTACCAGAACAGAGACCCGAGTCGACATGAAAACCATGTAACGACTGACTTTCATCTCATTTTGGACCTCCTTTTATAGCTCTGTTTCTTGGCTTCACATCATCTCTTGGCTCTCTTTCCTACTGCACCTGAGTCTGGGAAATTCCCTGACTGCCTGCTCCTCCTCTCTGTGTCCTCTGCATGCACTCTGCTTGATCATGCCATTTCATCCATAACCTGACTTTTGTGGAATAAACTGGTGTTGTTTGTGCTCCGTACTAGAAACAGGACATTCTTACTGTGATGGACTATATTGATGATATTTTCACAAAATCTGCTTCTATATTTTCCTTTGCAGGTGTTTTTGATGCTGCCTCACTGTGCTCCCTCCCTTTTCTCCCAAAGCGCACGAACTTGCTCACACACACACACATGTGCCTGGGCAGTTAGATACAGAAAGGAGCACATACACTCAGAGCTGTAGAGTTTTAACACTTTACACTATAAAATAACACTTTAAACGATGACAATGTAGACCACCATTGCTCTAGTAATTAATGATAACAATTTAGGCTATAATGCTCCAAAATAATTCACAACACTCCCTCCTCTGAGGCTGTAAAGCCTCACACTTCATACACCAACACTGTGACCACTGAAAATAGGTGGCCTATTGTATTTGGCATATGAAACCTATTCCTCAGACTTGCATACCTTCAAGAAAATACCCAAATTAGTGTTTACACATTGTGAAATAATCAGTAATCATGCGGTGGGCTGTTTCTGTTTCTAACACATTTGAGCAAGTTATAATGACAAGGATTTCCATTACTCCTCTCTCCTTATTACCCTTTAAATGAGTTTCCCTTTAAATGAGCTTAACATATTAAACTACCTATACGTGCTATAATATAGCGAAATATAACTTGTAAATGGTTTACACTCGTGAAACAAATAATATCTTTATGCAGTGAGCTGTTCTTTTGTTATATACTTTAGCAAGCAACAATTATAACAACACCTAATGTGTTGAAAGGCACACATCATCAAAACAATCACATGGTGCATAGTGAACTTTCTGTGTAACAATACAGTAACCAGACATAACAGTGTTTCAACAATCATTCATGTGAAACTTCAGAATGGTGCAAAATGTCCGATAAACATGTATGATGTCCATTTTGAAAGTTTAATCCGTGGTACTGTGGAACTCTTTTTGGCACTCAGGTTTCTTGGGGAACAGACTGGGTACCAATTTGAGGGCACTCAGTCGTTTGTAGTTTCAGTCTTGTTCTTCCTTTTGCTGGTTCACTTGGACTCATAGCTGGTGATAGTCAAAGTTGTCTCTGTGGTGGTGCAGGTCACGCTTGATCTTGTCTGCTGCTGCGTCTGCCTCACGAGGCCTCATAGGAGAGCGGCCTCCTCTGGTCTTTGACTGGCTGTGAAGGATTATTAAGCTTGCTTGCAACTGTACTTGTTACTATTACCAATAAATGATCTTTATCCTACTGTTTGTAGTTTGGAGACTTTAACTATTGTTTCTATCTGTGAGTAAAATATCAATCTTTTTCAACATGAGTTTGCTTCCTAGATATTATATTTGCTTGCAATTTAACCCCTCTAACATCCTGTATATCTGTGTATTGAAATTACATTGCTATTGGACGAACAAATAGTAAATCTTGAAACACTCCATTATTCATTAGTGCACTACAATTCTTCCATACTTCAAACTAGTTTACTAATACTACCTACAAAAACAGAAAGAAAACATAGATTAACTCAGGTGTTCAGCATCACACGTGTCTCAGGTTATCATTACAGTTGCTTGGTTGTTCCTGTGGAATACATGACAACGGTCAGTCATGATTTGATACTCACAATCATCAAATTTAAGCATGCAGTAGCAATGTACTGCTGAAATTGCTTTATAAAGGCTTCAATGAGGCTTCTCCTTTCGCCCTCTTTAAAATCAAGCCTGAAAGGTTGCCTGTCATTGTATTTGCTACATCGAGGAGCTCTGCGCTGGCTGTTCCTCTGCACAAATCCAGAGCAGACAGTGATGTCTAACAATTATAATATAAAAATAACCCCACTAGATCCCTTTTTTCTAAAAACTCTGTTTAAAAACACAAGGAATGCCTGATGTTCTGATCCCTTTTTGCTGAAATTTAGTAACAGGTGGCTGCTGGAGGAGAGCAGGACACCAAAGTTATTAACTCAGTATATTTGTGTTAATGAATCAATTATTAATGACATATCTTTTATATCTATCTATTTTATAGATCCTGAGCTAACCTTATTCTTATTCCTAGTCTTTTTTGGATTTAACATCAGTCCCTATTTTCTTTTTTCTTCCCCTATCTTTCTATTTTTGATTCTCCTACAAATTATCAACACTCCTACTCCCAAACTCTTGTGAGGTCAGTCTTCAAACAGTTCTTTTTCAGCAGATGTTGCAGTTTTCAAGGCCTCTGATAGTCTGACCATTTCTAATGTTGATCATGGTGAGACAGAGAGCTCTTCCTTGGTGATGTTCCTGTCAGCACTCGGTCACATGTGAGAGCATTTTGGCTGAAGTTCATTTTCACAGTGAAGCCTTCTTGACCTTTTAAACTTTGTGCTGTTAGGTTCACAGTCTTTAAGGTGGTGTTGTCCTCTTTATGATTCGACTGTAGATGGTAGGGGTGGTCTGACTGGCTGCGTCCTCAGCATTGGGAAGAAGCTGACGTCAGTGGAAGTGGGCTTGGGCCTGTGATGCATCAGGTTGGCACGCCTCTCTGTGAAACGCCTCCTGTATCACCGCTCGTTTGTGGCCCTCCCTCTCTTCCTCACAGTCAGATTCTGCTGTGTCCATTTTGAAGCTGCTCTCTCGCCTTCTTCATGAAACTTCAGAGCTGCCATCTTGTCCACTGTAGCTCTGTCTCGCTGTCGTCATGTCTCATGGTTCGTTGTGCTCTGCAGGTGCCTTGGTCTGTAGGCAGACTGTTGCCTTTCTGCCACCTGTTTTAACTTTTCACTTCTTTGTTTGGGAGTTGTTGTTTTTTTTCCTATTCATATCTAGCTCTCGTCTCCTCCCTATCTAATATAGCCTCTCTCTTTCCATCTCTCCTTTATATCTTAACTCAACCCTTTAAAGACCCTAATTCTTTTTCCTTCTTCTTCTGCCTGTACTGGCCCTTAAATGCACTTCTACTTGCTCTGTACGTTTCTTGATCTGGGGGTATATCTATTTAGACCTTATCCAACAGGATGGGCTCTTTCATTATTCTGTCTTTGTGACTACATTTCACTCCCTAAAGGCTATATCGTATGTCAGTATTATCTACCTGTTGGTCAAACTGTTTCTCCCTATTTTCCCTTCATTCTGAGCTTTCTCTTTCTCTTATCTGACGTCTTTTATTTATATTTAAATTAATTCGCAACAATTGCTGCATGGATTAAAATTTTGACTTGAGAAAAAGTATAGCACCTGTATATAGATGGAGTTTTAGCATCCTTTGAACAGCTAGCAATAAAATAAAATTAGCATGCACTGGCTTTTATTTCAACATCTTTCCACATAAGCCACCAAACACTCTTATCAACACTTTATTCTCAATAAATACAGAAACTAAAGGTGTGATCGCAAAGCCATTTGCGAGTTGAACCCTGAGAAATAAGACTTGCGGATGTAAATTTTCACCACGGAAAGACAAAAAATCATTATAACTTTATAATCTATTTAGATTATGCAAAATTTAAAAACATTGTATCGTAAAAAACAACATGTTCAAACTGAGGTCCGTCACTTTCATGGCTGCGCTCCATTGACTCTAATGTAAAAGAGTCGTTTTCTAGCTTTTTTTGGCTGTATTTTTTCAAGATCTGGTCAAACGCTGTTCCTGCGGCACTTGTAATAGTTACAGTTGCTACCCAGAGAGGTTGAAAGGAGAAGTACGATTTATTCTCTTTCCAAAACCTAAAATAAATCCAGACAAATGTCGGCTGTGGATTGTTCCAAATGATGTTAGTGAGCTAACGTTAGCTAACTTACTACTGGATGTAACGTAATAAAGCCCTACTGTTCTGCTTTTTAACAATTGTAATAATCAATAGAGCCCTACTCAGCTGTACAGGAACAATGTTGATCCTTAATATCATTGTCTTTTGTCTCAATCGTCGAGGGATGCGGTGGTTCACTTGTACTGTGTGAGTGGTAGGCTTTAGCTTCTATCTTTCATTTTTTCTCGGCTGTTTGAGTCAGTTGACAGCCTGAATACAACCTTCAAATTTATAATGCAACTGCAAAACTAACAATATTTCTCTGGGGAGTGCAGTAACAGTAACTAAGGGGGCGGGGCTTAGCAAAGGGTCAGGTGCAACAAAGCAATAACAGTAGCGATCTAAATAAAACTATTTTAATTACAGTAAATTCTGGGATTGTTGAGATTAAGTAAACTGATTGTGTACACCGTTACTGGTTAGTTTTTTATTCATTTAGGTGTTTCTATTTCCTCCCTTCATTCTTTGACTCAAGCTTCCTATGATTCTCGTCTCTCTGTCTCTCTCCTCCATTTCTTTCTCAGTTATCTAAACCTCTTTCAGTGTCTTCTCCATTAGTTTGTCTGTGTTCATTTGCAGTTCTTGATATTCTTGTTTTCTCTCTCAATGGACAGTGTTATTATTTCTCAGAGTTTTAAGCATCCCTGTACTATGTTACACGTTATATCTCCCTCCAGTTCCTTTGTCAGGTCTTTCAGTGTCTCAATAACCTGTCATATATTTCTCTTTCTTCTGCATCTCATGAGCTTCTCTTTGCTTCTTTTTCCTCTATTAATTTTTATTCTGCTGGCACATCTTCCTCTCTGTGTTACATACACACACACACACACACACGCACACAAACATAGACGTTAACCCTAGCCCTAACCCACAAGCAGGTAAGACTACAAGGAACTTAAGCTTTCTTTCAAGATTAAATTATCAAGACAATTATGCAACATCACTTGGTTTAGTTTTTAAGTTCATGTTAAATGGATCTAACAGTCAAGATCATAAAATCCAACATGTATTTTATGGGAAGAGCAAAGACTTAACACTAAATATACAAATCACACCTCTAAGCTGTATTTCAGTAACTGTTTTTAGTCAGTTCCATCTACTATTGTTATGTGATTATTAGGAGTTGGCTCATTGAGATAAAGAGTTGGTGAAGCTAATTCACAAATTGTGCCATTAAACCACTGCAGAGGAATGTGACACAACAGGATGAAACAATTAAACACTAAACACAAATCTTTTTTTTTGTCTGCTGCTATTTTTCATCTCTCATTGCACTTCAGCAATGGAAACAGCTTTTCTACCTCACAGAAGTGTTCTGTATCTCCTCTTCATAAAAAAGAAATATTTCATGTTATAAGGTCTTTGCATGAAATAAGGTATATTTTTTTGATAAAAGTAGTTCACAGAAAAATTAGGCTACTATCCTACACAGGGATGTAACGTATGTTTGGCGTCAATTAGAGGTAGAACTTGTTGTTTGACCTCTTTTGAACAAACTTGTAAAACTCTAACAAGAAAAAGTTGAACACACTTATTTGGGATTTGTGAGTGTAGAGCTGCTTAAAAGAGCAGATGAAAATCCATCATCTTTGACCAGGTTTTACAGGAATAAATGTTTCAGTAGCTACTGAAACCTTTTCATCAGTTCAGAATTATGTCTGTTAGCAGTTTTTTTTATAAAATAAGAAGAAGTCATAACTAATATGAATAAATAATAAAATATGAATATGTCTTATTATGATTTACAAGCAGATTTATTCGGTCAGTCAGTTAGGAGAATGAGCACAAAAGTTGGAACCATTTTGCACTGGCATTTAGCCTAGTGTTTATATTTTCAAAACCACACACTCACAGATTCAACGCTCGTCTCATAACCATTTTATTAGCAGCAGATTTTGCAGTTTTACAGACTGCAATAGTCTTATATATATACTGTACATATATATTTCACTGAGTGCAGGTGTGGTCTCACAAAATGTTGTATCTATGCCCAATTGGATCGAAACACACTTCTACTGCCATCTATGAATGAAAAAACAGTTGTCGTCATATTTGCAGGTCTTTGGACACAGACTAAACCAATGGAATTATGTCTTGCTGTCTACCTTGTAATTAGGAGTTAACAAAAAAAAAAACATGTGGAAGTCGCCAGTTCTTTTTTTCATTATTTTCATTTAACCAGCAAATATAATTACAATTATTTTTGGGACAAATAAGAGAAACACTGAAACAACTGATTTATCCAGGTCAGCTGATAACAAGAAAGAGGTAGAAAGGGGCGGCAGTGCAAAACATTTGATTGCAGATGTTTTGCGGGAAATACATTGTTACTATGAGGTTAAGGTGTTGTGGTAGCTTTAGGATTTATTGGTTGTCAAAGTCAAGCAGAGGTTGCTGTAAATTATTTTCTCCTTAAGGGTGCCTTACCATGAAAAGCTTCATAGTGACTCATCCATTGCATAATCACTACATACTGTGAACAACTTATATATATAAACTTGCAGGGTGAGTTCTGTCAGAGATCTCAAACCTGGAGGGGAAACTCATCAGATAACTCAAGTATGGGAACATGCCGAAGTACTTTAACATTCTGCTAAAGGTATCTGCTGGCTTTTCAACATTGCGATAATTACTTTGAACGGAATGCATTATAATTACCCACATTTTCAAGCACAACATGCCACCTTTTACTAGACTGATATTCTCAGCCAGGAATAT
>NC_060161.1:31421273-31433275 GCF_021292245.1 Micropterus dolomieu | reverse complement strand
AACTATTTGCAGAGAAACAACAATTTTGCAGATATTTACACATGCATTATGTTGTGCAGACGTATTGCAACGAAAGAGGAAATGTACATGAATATATAAATTGACAATATAAAAAAATAAAAAAATAAAACTCCAGTGATTAACAATTAAAAACAAATATGTGCAATGTGCCAGGGTTGTGCATGAAATGAAATGAAATGATATTTACACATGCAGAGACATTTGCATTATTTGAAAGGGGAATCTAAAGCTGACAGGGAGTCTGACATGACGTCATGCTAAGATGGATGTAACTGCAGCAAACTGATCCTCCATCTGCCCTCTTTTCTCCCTCAACTTCTGTTCACTTAGACTGTTTTAAAGCATTTATTTACTGTGTAATGTAAAATTAAAATGGTTTAAATGTAAAAAGTGTATACTATAACACAGTCATGTACATTCTCATTGAAATATACACTGAACAAAATTATAAACGCAACACTTTTGTTTTTACCCACCATTGGCCTCATGCAGTGCAACACATTTTATATATATATATATATATATATATATATATATAGACAGATTCACTCCCACACGAAACAGTTTTTAAGAAAATCTTTATTTCATCATGATTGTCTTTTTGACAATCATGGCCCAAACAGAAGCAAAGTTGATTTTTATCAAATGAAACAACATGTAACCAACAAATGACATTAATAAAGAGGATAAATTATAATACCAGAAACAAACTGTAAAACAAATATAGACTGTCTCACTGCTTGAAATGTATGTATATAATGTAATGATTTTGCTTGTAAATACCATTTTAGAGTTTAATTTTTTTCCCTCTAGTTCTTTCTAACATCATTTATGTACAATGTAAATAAACTGAAACCTGTGGCACCCCCATGTGGACACTTCAGATTTCAGAAGAAAGATACTAGCATTCAATAATTTTTAAATAATTCTACACTGAATTAGATGATTATGTTAATAAAGAGCCTTAATAGCACCGACCACCACTTGTTGCAGTTTTATGTCTTTGATAAAATCCTGTGTGGTGGCAGAAAATCTATCTTATATTCATGGTGATAATTATGTATCTACCATTATGTACTCATAGTCACCTTCTCTGAAATTATACTGTCCACTAGGACATCCCATTGTGTGTGCGTGTGTGTGTAAATATCTGTGAAATTATTTCCATGGGAAGTGGAGTTTTCAAGGCCACTGTGTGAGGGAGTGTTCAATTCAATTCAATCTAGCTTTATTGGCACGAAAACAAAAGAACAATTCATTTTAAACAGCTCATTAATCACTAGAAAAATAATAATTATACATATATATATCTAAACAAAAAAAAACAAAAATTATCTCTGCTCTGTTCAAAAGTGTAGTCATGTGAGTTGAAATCGTCAGATGTCTGACGCTGTCCTATAGGTGGTAGATGTCCTTTTTGCACAAGACAACAGTTTGTTGTAATCCATTTATGTATGCAATTCTGCACAGGGTAATGGACTATTTCCACGACACCCTGTATAACACATGTATTCTAAAATATTGGTTTAATTGAGAAAATGTTTTTATCTGAGCACGAATAAAAGTCTCCTTACTCAGAGCTGACTGCTGTCATCTCTAAATACTGTAATACTGGTGTAAAGTCTTGTCAGACAGAATTGCGGCACAACATTTGAAGTATCATTAGAAGTTGTTGTTTTTTGAAAAACAAAAAACTTTTCTGCTCTGTTCAAAAGTGTAGTCGTGTGAGTGGAAATCGGTTTAATTTGTCCAGGAGAATTAACAACAATCTAATATGTTTAAAACTAAATAATAATTGAAATATTAGGAAAATGATGAAAATGAAAGCCAGAAGAAAACTAAACTGCAGAAGGAGGAAAATGTTGCTGCTGATGTGAGGTGCATCATAGAAATAATATAATAAGGTGATTTTATTCCCACAGTAAAAAGTGCCGACAATAAAGATGCATGGGAAGTGACTGCAAAACAAATCTATTTATTCTTGTTGTTTCGTCCCGAATTACAAAATAAAACGTAAAAAAGAAAATAAAAAGTGGCAAAATATCCCATCAGTTGTTTAAAACAAATGCAAAACAACTTTTTCCTGGATTAAACTGTAAAAATGCAGTGATGAAGTGCAGTGAGATGCAGGAGACTGTTTAGGTTTTATTTTCTTTGCTAAACAAGAAACATTACATGTAAGGAAGTCACACTCTTCTCTTTCATACTCAATGTGAAATGGGATTCAACATTCAGCAAACCTACAACACTAACATGGAGGTGTATATATGCAGTGATTCTAGTCAGTGATTAGAAAGGATGTCATCAGATGGAATTTCCAGCTGGCAAGCCTTCCCACTGCTGTGGTCGGGCAGAAAGAGAGCACTCTGCATAGCTCTCTAGTTCCAAGCAGCAGGATCAGGAGCCTGGAGAGCAGCATGGTGCACAATCCTGACATAAACATAATGCTTCGGCTAAAGTGTCATTCATCATATTTTTTTAGTCACTCCAAACACAGTACTGCACTACACTACTTTGTTCTTAGACACTGAATGTTCACATAATAGCTCCACATCAAGCGAATCACTAGATTAATGGGGTTTAGTTACTGGTTGTTGTGGACAGCCTGGGCTTAAGTCTTCCTGATGGACGGAAATGGTAGGAATAAATGATCGTCATTCATTTCATGTTTAAGAACGTTTTGCAGCTGTAGAAATAAGTTTCCACATGCACACAAAAGGTGATATAAAACTGCAGGCTGTGGTCCTCTTCAGCCATTCTCCAGGGCTTAATCCTCTTCCACTGGCACCACAAGTTCTGCTAGATAGATGTCAGATTCATTCAGAGATTGCTCAGCTCCTGGCACCTCTGCTCCCGTTATCTGAAGGCATAAAAGTTAGATTTATTTCTCAGCAGTACTGCCCTTGAATGCAGTTTTAGTTTGAATCATCTGGGTCAAAGTGCCAAAGTGGTGTCATAGAAAGGTAAAAATTGACAAAAGATTAATAAAAAGCACAGCTTTAGGTAAAAAGACCTGCTTCTCCTTCTCCAGCTCCTTCTTCAGCATCTCCACCTCTTTCTCAGCATCCTCCCTCCACTGCTGCTCATCCTGAAGCCTCTTTTCCAACTGAGTGGAGATGAGATGACATTTTGTCAAGTAAATGTTATACAGAGACCTGGATGGCTACAAATTATTGACTGGCTAGAAGCTGTACGTTAAAAGTATTTATTTATAGACAAAACTATTGTGACAAGTTTAAATATTGTATTCCTGGCAAAGCAGAGAAATTATGATAAAAGGCAGAGTAAATGACTATAACTATAACCATAATATTATTCACAAGGATACAAAACTGAAGACTTTACCTCCTGCTCCTGAATGTCAGATTCATTCAGAGATTGTTCAGCTCCTGACACCCCTGCTCCCATTGTCTGAAGGCATAAAAGTTAAGTTTATTTATTATTTTGATTGTTTGATATTTTAGTAATTGTTATGTTTTTAAATGTCACATTTGATCCAGATTATTTTAGTCTTTTTTTGCCTATTAATATACACACACACACACAATTTTTTTTATTTAAATTTTTTTTAACACACACACACGCTTACTGTTTTATTTATTTATTTTAATTTAATATATTATTTTAATTTAACATACTAACATACACATGCTTATTGTTTTACTATATTAACACACACAAACAACTTATGCTGTTTTATTTCCTTATCTAATGAAATGTATGAGATTAATTGTCCTTATGTTCTTTATATGTAGCTTTAGTGCTGCTCTTGGTGGGAACTGTTGGGCTTCTGTAAATAGCATCACAGAGTACGGTCTAGACCTGCTCTTTTATGAAAAGCGCTGTGAGATAACTGTTGTTGTGATTTGGCGCTATATAAATAAAATTGAAAAATTTAAATGAAATGAAACTTTGGCAATATTGTTGCTATAGATTCATGCCAATAAAGCTAATTTGAATTTGAATTCTCAGGAATATTGCACTTGAATGCAGTTTTAGTTTGAATCGTCTGGGCCAAAGTGGTATCACGGAAAAGATAAAAATTGACAAAAATAAGTGAAAAGATTAATAAAAAGCACCGCTTTAGGTAAAAAGACCTGCTTCTCCTTCTCCAGCTCCTTCTTCAGCATCTCCACCTCTTTCTCAACATCCTCCCTCCACTGCTGCTCATCCTGAAGCCTCTTTTCCAACTGAGTGGAGATGAGATGACATTTTGTCAAGTAAATGTTATACAGAGACCTGGATGACTACTTAGTTTTGACTGGCTAGAAGTTAAACATCTTAAAATATTTTATTTATTTGTAGACAAAACTATTGTGACAAGTTTAAATATTGTATTGCTGACAAAGCAGAGAGATTATGATAAAAGGCAGAGTAAATGACTATAACTATAACCATAATATTATTCACAAGGATACAAAACTTAAGACTTTACCTCCTGCTTGTGCCTCTCTTGTAGTTCAGTCAGCTGTCTCTCAAACTCCTGATTCTTCTTCTTTAGAGATTCAAATTGAAGCTTAGACTCACAAAGCTAAAAGCAAAAGAGAAGAAAGATGTGTTCATGGAACTGCACTTAGTTTTGAAGTCTAGAGCTTTCTACACATACGAATGTGAACTCTGAGAAACTGAAATCTGTGTGTGTTTGTTGGTGTGACATATCTAAATATTTCAGCTTATTACTGTTTTGCGGTTAGTAGAATACAGACACACAGGATAATAATAAGAATGAGGATGAGTATGACAAAAAAGGGTGGGATCAAACCGAGGACATTGTGGTCTTTTTGTCCTGGGCATCCTTGTCAGCTACAAGAATGCCCAGGACAGTTTAACATTTCTGGATTAGTAAGGACAGGTAAGCAAAGCTCTGACTAAACCTAGTTTATCATCCAAAGATTCTTTACATTCAGGTTTATCCTAGAGGACCTGAAGGTGCATTGCAGCACACACACAGTTAAAACTATGATTGTGTACTGCTAAAACTGTCATGGCTGGGTTTAAATTATTGACAGCAGCCGCAGCGACCTCCCGCTTGGCCATGTACTCTGATCAACAAACGTGGCCCTGTCGGTGGGTGGGAAGCCAGTGAGGGATTAGGTTGTTGCACAGGTTTGTATATTGTAACTGCCCTCGAGAAGAAAACAAAAGTGTTTTCTGACCCTGTTAGCAGAACAACATAAAACTACAAACAACTATCACAAAATAAAACTAGTATTGCTATGGTTACTGTTTGTTTAGAGTTATGCACAATACTTATTTGGTTAGGGAGAATAAGTACAATACAATACAATAAGATTAAGTTGAAGGTATCAACCTCTTTGTTCTTGATCTCCATCTTCGTCTTTAGTTTGTCGTCAAACTTGGAGGAGAAAGGGAGAGGGGTGAAAGTCAACCAATTAAAAGAGGTCAGCTATTCAAGTAAAGAAAACTGCTGTAGTTTGAACATTAGGTGGAGCAATGTCTGTGTGTGTGTGTGTGTTTGTGTACCTCTCTCCGCAGGTTCCTGATGTCTGCGGTCTTCTTTTCCAGTTGAGATTGGGTCTCCTTAAGCTCTTCACAGGTCTGTCTCCTGTTCATGTCAGCTGACTGTAAATGACAACAACAACCGTAAGAGTAATAATATTAATACAAAACTTCAGACTCCATCAGTATTTTATCACTTTACCGTCAACTCCTGCTTGTGCTTGTGTCTCATTTCAGTCAGCTGTCGCTCAAAGTCCTGATTCTTCTTCATGAGGGATTCAATCTGAAGCTTGGAGTCACAAAGCTAAAAAAAAAGAGAAGAACAACAAAAGCTGTTCAGGGAGCTAGACTTGGTTTTGAAGTTTAGTAATGTCTGAGAAGCTGAAGAAATATGGACTGTTCAGTGTGTTTCCATGTCAGAGGTGTGGTTGAAGCAAATAATCGAACTTAAGTTGAAGTACTAAAAGAAAATTAATTAGCGATTGAACCTGATGGGCTGAAAAAAGTGGCAGTTGAAATGTAAGCACCGAGAAGAGTAACTGGCATTTAAAGGTAAAGGGGTCAAAGGATTTTAAAAGTCAATTGAAATGCAAAAGTGTCACATTAAATGAAAGAACTGGAAACAGTTGAATTGTCACATACGTGCACTGAAAGAAGTAAAAAGGTTGAAAAAAAGTGCAACTTTTAGGGTAAGGACGTCTAAGTACTAAAAGCATTTTTAGAAATCTCAGCTAAAGCAGAAGACATAAAGAGGGAGTGATGAGTACATCTGTTAAATAACAGAAATAACATTGAATGTAACCTCTTTGTTCTTGGTCTCCAGCTCTTTGTTCAGGGTCTGCAGGTTGTTCTCCATCATCTGATTCTCCTCGTGAAGCTGCTCGACCTCCAGGAGAGAGGAGAGCAAGACAGACAACACTAAATACACGCGTGTTTGTTTGATTAACACGTGACAGTTACAGTTAACAGTAAAACTGATACTGATAATAAAATGAAAGGTATCCTTCCTTGTGTGTCGTGTGTAACTTTGCTTCCTGCCTTTGTGTGGTTGATTGTCTGTCCTACGTAATGTGTTCCACCTGTGTCTAATCACCCTGCCGTCGCTTCTGTATTTAAGTCTGTCTTCTTCCTGTACAGTTTTGGAATTTAAATCTCTTACTAGAAGTAACTGCCTTCTCAGTTCCTTATTACATGTAAATTGTAAGTCTGTACCAAGGCCCGTCCAGCAGATGGCACCATTTTCACTTTATGAAATGCATTGAAATAATAAATCAATATCAGAACAAGTGCTTCATGCTCGTTCAGTGTGTCAGAAAGCAAAATTTCTGAACTAGCTCAAGTTCAAACACAAATAACAGAAAGCTTGAAGTATTTTAAAAGAAGGGAAAATGTAATAGTGTAGACTTAGTTAATAGGCTACTGTGGAAAAGTCATACCTAATGCTGCAAGTAGAACATATTTATACTGGACTAACAGGTAGTGCTGTTAGTGGTAGTAGCAGTAACAGTACTAGTTGTTGTAATTATTTGTTGACAATTTTGAAGCAGAAATTAACAACAAACAAGGAGTCTAAAAACAAATGCATATCTTGTAGGAAAATATGGAGAGATAAGCTGATTTCTCAACAAATAAATAAAGCTTTAGGTGAAGAGATGAACCTGTTCTTTCTCGGTCTCCAGCTCCCTCCTCAGTACCTCCATCTCCTGATTCTTCTCTTGGAAATGCTGATTTTCATCTTTTTTATCCTCCAACTGACAGAAGAAAGAAGATGAGCGGAGATCAGGTGGGGAAATGTTTGTTTTTCAAAGAAAGAAAAATCACATTTAGGAAAGGTTCTAGTTAATAGATCACACACAATTAATTACTGTAATAACCAGCAGATAATCGTATGTATATCCAATCTCATGGTATGTATAAAGCTACTTACAGTTGTGAGGTATTTCTGCAGACATATATCAGACATTGGGAGTTTTACCCTCAAATAACACTTTGCAATCTCATCTATTTGATTTTGATACAATGTCAAATAGTCAAATGGTAATATAGTATTTTGCCATAACTACTACCACACCTAGTACTATGTACCATGTATTTTTATGGTGAATAAAAAGATTCATATTTGGTGTCATTAGGCCCATTATGAGACTTAAATAGCAGATATCACAAATGTACTTTTCAGTACAAACATTTTCTGTGACCTCTCATCCAAAATAATAGTTGGAGATTGTAAAAGTAACCTTTGTTCCTTTATTCTTTTCAGTAGCTCTTAATAACTGGCTAGGACATGGAGAGACACGACATCAGTCACTATGGCTTTGACCTTTGCACCCTGACTACTGTTGATTTTTAACTGAACAGAATCAGGCACATCACAGAATTTCACACATGACACATCTAATACAACATGTTGTGTCCTTATGTGGTGGAAGACAGTGTGCATATCGTGTGTGTGTGTGTGTGTGTGTGTGTATGTGTATTACTTTCTGCATCCTGTGAAAGGCAAGGGCGAACTTCAGCTGATGAAAAGACTCCCGCATTCCTTTAACGGTGTCCGCCATTAACATCTTAGATTTTTCCAGCTAACAGACAGACAGAGAGAGCTGTTGATCTTTCAGCAGGAAGTCGCAGTCTGACAGAGATCTGATTTGGTAAAACTTTAAGACTGACAAAGTAAGTAAATAGTATAAATGTGTAAGTAAGTGTTAAGTGTTTCCAAATGTATGAGTAAATAAAGGAGACATTTTGTTGACAATTTTCTTATGGTATTGTTTGAATGGTGTATGTTCTATTCATTGTTATATTCACAATGAAAGGTAAATTTATTAAATTGCAGTGGTGGGATAAGTACTAAAATGTCCTACCCAAGTAAAAATATAGATACCACATTAAACCTGGTTTTAAAAAATACTTACGTATCAAAAGTATAAAGTACTACACAATCACATCTATTGATCTTACAATAAGCAAATTATCTTTTTAAATTCATTCAAGTCAGATTTGAATACAGCAGTGCAAGTGAATCATAATAAGGAAAACTGAGTAATGATGGTCTGGTGCAGAATGTACATTTTTATATATCAAAATACTTAAAGTAAAAATCCTGAAAAAAACTATTTAAGTACAGTAATGAATTATTTGTAATTAGTTACTTTACACCTCTGAATAATTATGTAGACCTAATTATAATTAATTAATTATTAATAAAACAGAGATGGCTTGATATCTTAATAAACAAACAAAGTTTTATTTGAAGAGATTAACCTCTTTCTGTTTCTCTTTCATGGTCTCCAGTTCCGACATCAGGAACTCCTCGTTCTTCGCCACCCTCGGATTCTTAACTCGAAGCTGCAGAATGTTATTTATTTCATCCTCCATCTGAAAAAGAAGATGAAGAGAGATCAGGTGGAGAGATGTTTTTTTTACTAAAGCATCTAAGTTAAGATTGAAGAAAATCAAAAAATCTAATTCATGAAATCAAAAAATCCACCAAAATCCAAGCACTTGCTGGATCTTTAGTTTTACCATCAGAGCAAAGTCAAAGGTGTAGAAAACGTGTTACTGTAGTCATCACCAGAGAATCCAGTCTGTCATATTTGTCCCCATTAATATACAAGCAGATGTTCTGATATGTGAAAATAATGGAAAATATGATTACCTGTAGTTTGATGTACCTTTCTGTATGTTCTCTCAATATATACTTTTTATTGAGAGTTGCAAGTACTTGTGTATACTTGTATGTATTTGCCATCTCATGGTATGAATAAAGTTACTTTCAGTTTTGAGGTATTTCAGAAAAGGTAGATAGATAAAGAATGAATAACTCTTTGTAATCTCATCTATTTGATTTACAGTGTTGCTTCAGCTCAGGCTGAACTAGTAAGAATTTCTACCCACTATGTATAATTATGGTGAATTAATAAGTTCAGGTTTGGTATCATGAGGCCCATTATAAGCCTTAAATTACAGATGGTCAGTCATTTAAAATCTTTAGAATTATGGCTTTGTACCCTGTTGGTTGTTGAGTTTTAACTGAACAGAATCAGACACATTGTAAATTGATGATGACGTCGATAACTGAAACCACCATGACATTTAACACAATGCTTGATTTAGATGTTTAGACATGTGTGTCTGTGTCTGTGTGTGTGTTTGTGTTACTCTTTGAATCCTGAGCATGGCAAGGGTGAACTTCAGCTGTGGAAAAGACTCCCGCATTCCTTGAAGAGTGTCCTTCATTGTCCTTTCAGATTTATCCAGCTGACAGAGAGACAGAGAGACAGAGAGACAGCTGTGTTTCACTGCAGGATGTCACAGGCTGTAGTACTGGCCTAACTGTTAAAGGCAAAAACATTTGAGTGACTGTGATTGACTTTTACATGCTGAAACTTGAATGATTGAAAATATACTATCTTAGCAAAGTTTAAAATCATTTCAATTCATTTGGCAGCCTAGAAGCTATTTTAGGTCCAGGGTACGTTTTATCCTTTATCCTATACACATTATCCTCTATCACCAGGGAGAAAAAGAGCATGTAGCAGTGTCGACAGCTCTATTCATGGGTGTTTTCGTTGGAGATTTGTGTGGCATTTTTCAGGTTTATGCAGACTGTTGCTTTCTATTTCTACCCCTGGCTGAAACGTAGCACTGTAATCCAGCATGTCGGTGTATTGTAACCCCACCATCATGTTGTCTTAGACAATATAAATGGAGGCCTATGCATATTGTGAACATAGATGAGTGCCCCAAACCCATGATAGTGTTATCATGTGATCTGGACTACTTTGGGCTAGAAACCATCCAGCCATCCATCGTCAACTGCTTATCCTGCCTACAGGGTCGCGGGGACTGGAGCCAATCCCAGCTTACATTGGGCGAAAGGCGGGGTACACCCTGGACAGGTCGCCAGTTCATCACAGGGCCACACATAGACAGACAACCACTCACACTCAAATTCACACCTAAGGACAATTTCAGAGACAACATAACCATTCTTCTACATAAAAACAAAATTATTGCAATTCACCCTGTAGCAGGGGGAGGCACTACCTGGCTCCGTCTAAAGATAACACACTTTGCATATCAGCAGCTTTTATCCAAAGCGACTTACAATTGCTATTTATGACATAAATCTGGAGCAACTAGGGGTTAAGTGTCTTGCTCGGGGACACAACAGTGGATTCACAGTGGGGGGCGATTGAACCCGGGTCTCTCACGACAAAGATATGTGTCTTACATGGCACCATCACCACCCACTGATGCTTTGATTGTTTTCTCCACCCTGATTGTTTCCACCTGTGTCTTGGTAATCACCTCCCTCTAGTATATTTAAGTCAGTGTGTTCCTGTTGTTTGTTGTCAAGCCAGCCATTTCCTGGAGTTCTCTCTGTGTTTTGCTGGATTTATTCTTTGTTTCTCTCTGTATTGTGCTTGTTACTTTCTGGACATGTTTGCTTGTGTTGGACTGCTTTCCTGCTTTGTGATCGTCACCATATTGTCAAGACTTTGTTAATTCCCTGTTGGTTTGTTGGCCTTTTACCTGAGTGTTACCTGCCTACCGAACCCTGTTACTGGTTCCTACTGGTACTTAAATGTAGTCACAGTGGAAGGAAGCAGTAGTGTGGGGAACAAGGAATGCCAACATTTTAGTCTTAATTATTTTTGTAAATACTGGGAAACTGAACTTTGGAAACGATTCAAATTGATATTCTGCTGAACCTATTAGTAATCGTGATGTAACTTAATTCAGTTACAATGTGCTGTGGAGGTCCAGCTTTGGTGAAATTTCTCAAAACTTAATTTTCAGATAGATAGCAACACATTTCCCTCATTTACTTCTCAGTCACATCTTTTTTTTTGTTTTTGATTTACCTCTGATCTCCTTTATCAGATCAGACTTTTGACATACCTTTTCTTTACTTACATCCTTGGTATTATTTTCTCTTTGAACACTGTGCAAAGGGTTTATTGGATTCCTCTCAGCTGTCTTAAGATGCTCCTTCTCTTTGTTTCCTTCTGTCAGAAACACAAGAAACACGTTTCATCCCTGTGATTAGAAATGCTTTCCTATAACTCGCAGCATAAAATTACAAAATACTTACATTATCATGCAATGAATCTGATTTTAATATAAACGTTCAGACTACTTTTTACATTTTAAATTGTGACATGTATACATTGACTGACTTACTGTTTTGATTTTGTTTCCATTTATACGCATAAAAGACGACTATGAGAATGGACATGAAAGAGAAGCCAAATGTGACGGGGATAGCAGAACGAGACATGTCAGGAAAGAAATCCTCTGAAATGATAAAACACAGGAAAATTTATTTTTAAAGTTAAGCTAACAACACATATCTACAGCCAAAGTGTAAGGTAAATATACATACAACATATAGAATCCAAGAATGGGGAAAGACATATTTCCAAAAGTTCCCTTCTGAGAGAAGCTCCGCAGGTTTTACCATGTTGATGGAAATAAGAGGATGTTAATAAATCTTATGTGTGTCAGTTTACCTGTTG
>NC_060161.1:31417139-31421253 GCF_021292245.1 Micropterus dolomieu | reverse complement strand
TTAACGACTTGTTGTTTAAATCTGCAAAACCATGTACCGTAAGACACATGGGTTTCAGGTTCATGTCTATGTAAGGCAACACACATTTGTAGATTTTTATTGCATTCATTTGTCAGATACCATATATACAAAAACATGAATCTCATACAAAGAGAAGAGATGTATGTATTGCATGTATCAGTTCTAGCTTCTATCCAGGCAAAAGGGATCTGGAGGGCCCTATATTGAACCGCACTGAACCCCCCACCCCTTCGGTAATCACATCATAGACACATCATTCCAATCTTAAAAAATTTCTTTATTACCAGGATAGTTTTAGAAAGTGTATACAGCGCATGCACATACATTATAGTAAATTTAAAATGCAAACCCCCCACCACCATGTTGACATTTTACATTTTAAATTGTGACATGTATACATTGACTGACTTACTGTTTTGATTTTGTTTCCATTTATACGCATAAAAGACGACTATGAGAATGGACATGAAAGAGAAGCCAAATGTGACGGGGATAGCAGAACGAGACATGTCAGGGAAGAAATCCTCTGAAATGATAAAACACAGGAAAATTTATTTTTAAAGTTAAGCTAACAACACATATATACAGCCAAAGTGTAAGGTAAATATACATACAACATATAGAATCCAAGAATGGGGAAAGACATATTTCCAAAAGTTCCCTTCTGAGAGAAGCTCCGCAGGTTTTACCATGTTGATGGAAATAAGAGGATGTTAATAAATCTTATGTGTGTCAGTTTACCTGTTGCGACTGGGAGACTGTGGAGGACAAACAGCAAGAATCCAAACCAGCTGTACAGACTCATTTCCTCTATGAACCAGGAAAAAAAGATCAAGAGTCAGCCCCAGGGGAAGCTTGCCTAGGGCAACAAATGCGCTACTGCACGTCCAGCCCTGCACATTCAGGTTCAGTGCAAGTCTAGCTTAATTCTGCACATCACAAATTAACGCAGCATACATAGCAAAGAAACAGGCTGTTGTAAAGTCCAAGAAGGTTCTTCTCTGCGCAGTATGTCAAGGTAACAGTATCACATACACTAAAATTCAAAGGTCATTGTTGCTGTACAATAAACTGACCGTTCTTGTACTGTAAGTCTGTTTTTGTACACATTTTATAATTGTATAAATATTGTATAATGAAAAGATGAATGGTTATACTAAGAAAATGAAAATGACCACAATTTACCTTTTAAACAATGCCACAATCCTGTGCCCTACGAAAGACAACAAAAAAATGCAGGTGATTTATCCCAACGGCTGTCAGACACAGCAATGACAAAACATAACACTCTGTAACATCAATACTCATCCCCGTCACTTATCAAATTTGTATATATATATATACACACATCTATTTCAATAAATCTATATCTGTATATATATATAATTCACCCTAAACTACACTGCGGATATATTTCTTGTCCTGTGCAATCATTATAGAATATATATTTTTTTTTTGTACACCATGCCACTACCTCCTGCTGTGACCTGTACAATGTTCATATCAATTGCATCTGTATATAAAAACATATATTTTTTTATATAATTCTCCAAAACGTTTTCAATTCCATTTCTTATCTACTATGCATTTTTCTGTCGGTTGTGTGCACACGAAGCTGCCATAACAAGTGAATTTCCCCAACAGATACTCTGCATTGTGAGAATCCCTGAGCATTATATATATTTTGTATTTTCTTTATCACATGGATGCATAAAAAACAGACATCAGTAATATTTAGTTGTTTAAATGAATGTCAAATCACCTATTTTCTTGCTTGTAATCTGCTGCATCACTTATGTCACTACAGCTGAACGAGCTTCTCCTTAATCTTATTTAAGTCTTCTTAAAGTTAATTGGGTGAATATACTATTATAACTGTAAAGACAAATGTTTTTTTCTCAAAAAGATGCAACATTATTATTTTAACCACCAATGTTATTTACAACTGAAAACATTGTTTACCTTAAGAACTGAGATGATGCATCGACCCTCCTCAGATCAGTGTGACTCTGTGAAGTCTCCTTTTAAACAACTTCTGAATACCTGGAGGCGGGACTTCTTCAGAATTTAGGGTGAAAGAGTTCCTCCTCAAAGAATTTGAACTACATCAGTGTGTCTACATAAGTAAAAAAAAAATTATTTTGTATGTGTGGCAATGTGTTTGTTTATTTTGGCTTCTTCTGGGTGCATGTTTATATACAACTTATGCATCTCATGTCATTTTTACTAATGCATAATCTTATCTAAATGCAGTTACATAAATAAAGTAATATTTCTTGCTGAGTTAGATGAAAAGATCAATACCGCTCTCATTGTGAGATTTAGATGCAGATATTGTTACCTTTTGACAGAGCCAGGTGAGCTTTTTCTGCTAAGCTAAGCTTAAAGCTGCTAGCTTTATATACAGACACGAGAGTGGTATAAATCTTATCTATCTCACAGCAACAAAGTAAATGAGTGAATTTCCTAAAATGTTGAAGTATTCCTTTAATGCAGCCCGTCAAAGCACCACAGTGACTAAGAAATGCAGATTGGTGGAACTACTTTGTTGTGGGCTTTTTTTTGTATTTGAGTGCATCAAGTGTACAAGTCATTCAAGCATATAATATATTCTTCTTCAACATTCACTCTTTCCTAATCAATCCATCAATTTCACATTCATATATTAGGTCTCTATAAAATATATATATATATATATATATATATATATATAAGCATGACATGCTGAGAGAAATGCATGATACTTCCACCTAATAACAAAAAAGGGTTAACTAGTCTGTCACATTACTCTCATATCAAAGCAGCATACAAGCGAAAAATTCTTTATTGTTTGTTTACTACTTTCTGTTTGTAACTGGTTCGACTTCAATCCCCCAGTTTGAGATAAAATCAGTTTCCTGTTTCATTGGAACCACAGGTGATGTGTGCCGTGTTTTTATTTCATCTTAAATACCTTTTTGTACACATCTGACCAAAGAAAAAGAAAACTGCTCAGCAGATGGCTCGTCAGTATGTTTGCAAAAAAAAAAAAAAAATGTTAGATACTGTCCATGATCCAAGTGGAACCCAAAGTGTAGAGACAAAACTGGAATCTGATCTCACTCTAAATTAAATGACACATTATTTAATACACACGGGAGAACACGACCTGCACAAATAAACTAAATGTGAACCTCTTCACCAGCGGTGGGATGTAATAGAGTTCATTTATCAACCACTGGACTTGTACTATTTTAAGGCAGCTGTGAGAGTATTTCCATTTCATGCAACTTTCTACTTGACCTCCACTACATTTCAGAGGAAAATAACCTACTTTTTACTCCACTGCTGTTTGGGGTCCCTGAGGATTCAGTCACCTGCTTTCCTCACTTGGTCCTTACCAACAGTATATTAAGTTATAAAAATACGCTTGACCAAGTCACAGCATTAAAATGCACCAGCAATAACAATTCAATAATATAATAATCTAAGATTTATAACAGTGACAAGAGCCATTCTGCTTCAGACTGCATACTTTTACATTTGATATTTTAAGTACATTTTGCTTTGTCCCTTTAATTAAAATGTAGTATTTTTATGTTGTGAAATTGCTACATTTAATGTAAAGGATACATGCACAACATAACATTTACACAGATTTATATCCTACATTTGATAATGAAACAAAATGTTACGTCCCCGCTGTCTAGGGGTAGGAGAGACGTAAACATAAACCAGATGGATTTGGTATGGGTGGAAAGATTATTTATTAAGCAGTCGGATACACACAAAATGGTCAAACAGAAAATGGGCAAGTGGGTGCTGCGTAAAACAAAGAACCAAATATAACAAAAAGAGATCCCTCCTACGTGGGGGATTACTAAACTACTTGAAAAAGGATAAACAAAAACCTCTCTAGCCGTTGTTCAGAAGTGGAAAAAACACAGGGAGCGCAGCACCCCTAAACCTAGTGTCACTAAACAAGTATTTAACTAACAGGTGTGGGTAATCAGTGAACGAGCTTCCCCTAGCCCAAGTCTGTAGACCACCTACTGGGATCAGCCCAGGTGAGTTACCAACTCTCAGTAACACACAGATCTAACAAACACAGAAG
>NC_060161.1:31416169-31417039 GCF_021292245.1 Micropterus dolomieu | reverse complement strand
CCACTCTCCTCCTGCTCTCTCTGTCCCTCGGCCTGTCACTTTATGTCACTCTGTTTCAGAAAACACTTGTGATCAAACATAAATATCACCACAATTCCACACAAATGTTCACTTCAGCACCTCTGATAAAGTGCAGCTCACAGCCACTTTAAAGGGAATGAAGCATCCCGGAGACAGTGAAACAGTAGGCTAGTGTCTCAGAGCGAGGGGGACAGAGACAGCAGGACACAAAGCATCAGGAATATGTTTTGCGGTCAAGTGTCATGTTATTCTCTCACTACTTTGCGGTGACTGTTTGTGTTAATACACTGACTAGACACTGACCGACAACATTTATATTTAAATGTAGGCTACTGAAGTCGCGGACAAGCTCTGAAGCTGTGAGCCATGCTCTCTCTCTCTCTCTCCCTCTCTCTCTCTCGTGCTCTCTCTAAATGCAGGCAGGCTGAGTGACGGTGAACGTTACATGAACTTCAAACAAAATGTAGCAATATTATTGCGAGTAGCCTCCGCTCTTTGAAGAGCTGCGAGACAGGCTGCATCATGAAGATTATTGCATATTAACATGGAAAATGTTTTTGTTGCTGTTGTTGAGTTACATTCGGGGGTACAGTCAAAACATGACCTGGCGACGCTGATGGTATGAAGAGTCAGTGGACAGTTCTCTCAGTGGAGAGTCTGAGGCCAAAGAGAAGCAAGAGGGAGATAAAGAAAGCGCTATATAACAAATCCTGGACCAGGAACGCCCTGAGAGTATGACACTGTGTGAATCAGAGTTGTCTTAACATTACTTTCACAAATAAAAGTTTAAAATTCACTTTGAAGACAAAATACACCGACATACCTACAACAAGCTGAACAGTTGAGTCT
>NC_060161.1:31410533-31416119 GCF_021292245.1 Micropterus dolomieu | reverse complement strand
CTTTTCAGTAGGATTAATCTCTGGGAATGAAGAATGTATAAAATTTGAACATACAAAATTGTGATCCAAGAGCTGTTATAACAAAATAATGGCACAATTTTATTACAGAATGTATGAGCTTAAAGGCCCTGAAAACGTCTTTGGTCAATCAGCTTCTTACTGTGAGTGATGGGATCCTACATAGCTCAATTGGGAAAAGGTGGTGTCACGTACTTACGTGGGGGGGGGGGTGTCAACTCCTTAAACAAAAACCATCGCAAGGGGCGTCACACACACGTCGTCTACTATACACGCAAAATCACTGTTATGTGTACAATAGACAAGCGTGTATATGTCACGCCTGTAGTAAAATGTGAGTAAATGTAAGTTTAAAAGTAAATATATTCGAAATATATTTCAAAATAAAATGTGAAAAAATGGAAACAGTAAGAGAGAAAAATGTAGAAATAAAGCATAAGATGTAAAGTAGCTTTTATAAAGTGTAATACTGAGTAAATTAATTCACACACTGGACACCACATACAAAGGTATCAGTGTCTATTTATTAGCAATATTTTAAAACGTAACAGTGTTAAAATACATATATGTTAGGCAAGTCGTTTCTAGCAGGTAGTGCTCTGATGCTTCTCCCTTTCCTAAAAAACATACATTAACATGATGCTAACAGTGATGCTGTAAGATACAAGATAGTTTAATAGCAACAAACATCAAAGACGATCACATCAATTCCAGAATCATACAAATACAACATGAACATCAAAATCAAACTTTACCGTTCTGGTGACTAAAAACTCCTGTGAAAGTAAAAATAAAACACTTTGTATGCTTCTAATCTTGAACAGGAGTTTGTGGAATAGAGAAAGGCCATCTGCAGACCTGAGATCAGATCACAGACTACTTTGTATCAATCAGCTCGACTCGTCTTTACATCAG
Organism: Micropterus dolomieu; assembly: GCF_021292245.1. NCBI lineage: Eukaryota > Metazoa > Chordata > Actinopteri > Centrarchiformes > Centrarchidae > Micropterus > Micropterus dolomieu. The sequence continues at coordinate 31,415,186 of NC_060161.1, read as the reverse complement.
TGCTTCAGTCAAACTCCATGATCTCAGTATAGTTTTATCAGCCGATCATAACCACGCTGTGAACTGCTGAAGATAACTCAAGTTTACTTTACATCTATCTTCAGATGACTTTCAAAAGAGTCAGTTCATCAATCAAAGAATCCACTGGATCACTCTGATTCTCTACTGTTTCTGGACTCCGGGTCAAAGATTGTTCTCTGAAGTCTTCCTGACCTCTCAGAGGTTTTTCTTCCTGTTGTTTATCTGCTTGTCTCTTCTCAGAGATCTTCATCATCAGCTGCTTCTTGCATGTTGTCTTCTCTGTGTCTCACTGTCTTCCTTTCTTGCAGTGTTTCATCCGTCTGTTTCTCCATCTCCTTTAATGTTTTAATAATTTCCTCCTTTTCATTTGCTGCTTTCATTTTCTTCTGTCTCGTGACTCTCTCATCCTTCTTCTGTCTCTCCATTATTGTCTCCATCTTCTCCAGCTGTTTCTGAAGTTCTGCCTTCTTCGTCTCCAGATCATTCTTGGTGTCTAAAAGAAGTCTGACAGCTTCATCTTTCTCTGCTGCTTCTTCCATCTTGTCTTCCTCCCTGTTCACTGACTGTAGCTTCCTCTCAGCCTCTCCTCTCTGTCTCTCCACCTCTTCCAGCTGCACTTTCAGTTGCTGCATCTGCTTCTCCTTCGTCTCCATCTGCCCCTTAAGTCTGGAGACTCGTTTCTTCCAATTCTTCTTGTTCTCTTTCTTTTGTCTTTAGATTTCTCATAAGTTTTTCCTTCTCTTTGTCTAGGTCATTCAGTGTCTCTCTTTCTGGCATCAGCTGTTCTCCATGTTTTTCTTCCTCCATCAAACACTGAGCTTGTGTTTCATCACCTGCAGACTTTATTTCCTCCCCTTCCTCTTCTTCCATCAGCTGCTCTGTGTTGTCACTTTCAGGTTTAGCCTCTTCCTCGTGGTTCAGATCACTTTCTGCTGGATGTGGAGCGTCTCGTTTCTGATTGATTGGTTGAGTCTCTGTCTCTTCTTGACCCTTGTCCAAACCATTTTCTGTCTGTCCTTCTGCCTGGTCTGTCTGTCTTTCTTCCATCAGCTGCTCTGTGTTGTCACTTTCAGGTTTAGCCTCTTCCTCGTGGTTCAGATCACTTTCTGCTGGATGTGGAGCGTCTCGTTTCTGATTGATTGGTTGAGTCTCTGTCTCTTCTTGACTCTTGTCCGAACCATTTTCTGTCTGTCCTTCTGCCTGGTCTGTCTGTCTTTCTTCCATCAGCTGCTCTGTGTTGTCACTTTCAGGTTTAGCCTCTTCCTTGTGGTTCAGATCACTTTCTGCTGGATGTGGAGCGTCTCGTTTCTGATTGATTGGTTGAGTCTCTGTCTCTTCTTGACCCTTGTCCAAACCATTTTCTGTCTGTCCTTCTGCCTGGTCTGTCTGTCTTCTTCCTCCCACTGAAGACTGATGCTCCGTTTCTTTATTCACAGACTGGATGTTTTCTTGTGTCTGGATCAAAACGTTGTTTGATTCTCTTTGGTGAGGTTCCTTTGTTTGAGCTTGAAGTTCTGTTTCTTCATTCGACGGGTCCTGAATGTTAATTGTCTCTCTTTCTGCTGCTAGTTGTTCTCTGTCTGTTTCTCTTTCCATTAGTGGCTCCTGTTCTGAATTGTTTCTCACAGAGTTGCTCTTCTTCTCTCTCACTTTCTGTGTTTCTTCATCCTCGAGGTGCTTCTTGTTTCCTGTGTGCAGAAACAACCAACAGTGTTTACATGGCATGTGACTGTGTTGCTTTTCTAAAAATGATGGAAGATGAGATGAAGAGAAAAGAGCTTGACAAGCACAGCAGAGATGTGAAGAAGAGACCTTGTCACAAGAAACATTTTAAATGAGAAACACATATTCTGACAATCTGAAGACTGAGAGACCTGATATTTCAAAACTAATAGCAATTGCTACAGAACTCAGTAATATAATCATTGATGTTACAAAAGTAAAATGAACAGTCATAGATTGATATTTTAAAAAGTTTCTGACTTACTGATTTTGTTTTGTCTCCATTTCCACACAACAACAAAGACCGCTGAAAGAATCAACATGGCAACAATCAAACCGATGATGGCAGGCGCAGATGAACTGGAGCTAGAATCAGACCGGCCTGGGAAGAAATCATCTGAAATATAAAACATAGAACAGAAATTTATTTATATAAGATACCAGTCAGTCAGCATTAATAGTGGCTCACCCCAGGGCTGTGTCCTGTCCCCACTACTGTCTCTTCAATATACAAATGACTGTAGGAGTCACTTTCACTTTGATAACAAGTTTCTTCTCAAGTTTGCGGTCGACACGGTTTTAATTATTCTGTTGGAGAGGTCGACTATGGGCCAGTTTTGAACAACTTGAATAGTGCAACCACCACTTTCTGAAGTTAAATGTCCATAAAACTAAAAACATGACCATAGACTTCAGGAAAACCCACTCAACCTCTCCAACAATAATCAAGGGCTCACACCCTGAATTTTGACTTCAACACTTGTGAGTCAATTTGAACTTTTTGTTGCATAGCTTGGTATGGGAATCTTACAGTGCAATGCAAAAATAAACTGTGTAACGTTGTTCAGTTAGCCAGCAAAATAACTGACACGCAACAGCTTTCTTTGGCAGACATCTATGATAGACAAGTTATGTCTATTATAGGTTATGTTATGCGAAAGGCTTGGACTATCATAGCCAGATCTTTGTTCTTCCCCCCCTCAGGTTAAATATATACAAATAATGTTTGCACCGATGGCAATTAATGCCCTAAATCTGCAGAAGCATCCTACAGTGTTGAGGCTACCATTTCAACTTTTTGAGTACTTTCAGATGAACAAATAGATTGTTAGATTGATTTTGTTTCTGTTCTTAACCCCTGGTGATTAAATTGAATTGAATTGAAAGTCATAGCTGTCAAAAACAAAAAGTTATTGTGTGATAATTTTAATTAATTTTCTAACCTGGAACCTGGATGTGAGTCTCTCTGGTCTGGTCGATGTCCTTCTGTTGGACTCTACAGGTGAAGCTGTTGCTGTGTCTCTTCTCCACAGTCACTCTGCTGCTGACAGTATAGAGGTCATCAGGACCTCTGACTGTCTCTGTAGGTCCAGCAGAGAGGAGGTTTCCCTCACCGTCCAGCCAAAACACCTCAGGCTCTGGATACCAGCCTGCAGACTCACACTGTAACACCACGCTGCTGCTGTTTTTGGACTTTTGGATACCAGGTGAGGAGACGGCTCCTAAAGATGAGATGATTAAGGAGTTTTTTAAAAAGTGGTTTTACAGTTTGCCTGCTAACATTAGCATTCCTGGCTAACTAGCTTTCTGCCTTTTGTCATAACCTTCTTCTGTGGCCAAAGGTAGCATCTCTTTTTCCAAATACATTATTTTGTGGGTTTGCATATTCAGGACTGGCACATCTAGTGTGTTCTACTTTAACATGACACAAACCTGAAATCAATTGTAACCCTATTAGATGCCAACTGAAATATCTCTATTATTAGATGGATCACCATGACATGTGGTTCAGATAGCCATGTTCCCTAGAGGATGAATCCTTCCAAGTGATCCTCTCAAATTTTGTTCATGAGCCAATAGCAGGTCAATGTTGTGAGTTCTCCAGATAAATATCTCAACATTTCCAAGATGGATTGGTACAAAAAGTCGTACAGACATACAGTACATGCACCTCAGAGGTTGAATCTTTATGACCTAGGTTATTCCTGACATATCTTCTAGTAAGCACCACCAGCAAGATGACACTTTTGGATTTCAGTGAAATGTAAAGGGATTTACTCAAACCAGAAATTTTCAAGTCAACTCAACTGACAAGGGCCTGAAAAATTTGGGCTCTGAACACTTAATTTCCTGCATTCTGGTGAATTCTTTTTCACCAATTCATTGAGGAAATGTTTGAGGTGACAACTCAAAATAAAATAAAAAATAGTGTAATATAATGCAGTAAGGCTGTCAGGTATTCTGTTTTACTGTCAGATATGTTTCTCCTGTACGTACTTTTCTCATTTAATTTAATGTGCATATGGCACCTTTTCACCTTAATGAAAAATTAGCTTAATTAATTTGAAATCAGTATAAAAAAAATTATTGATTTAATATTTTATAGGGGAGTCTGGGGGTCCTCCCCCATAATATTTTGAGCATTAGAAGGACAAAATTTAGGTGACAAGAAGAAGAAGAATATAAAAATATAATAGAAAGTAATGCAGTAATCACTTGCTTATTCTTTTTTTTTTAACTTCAAGTTATTTTTATTTAAATATAAAGATTTTTTACACTGCATTGCAGGCTTATTGTGAAAATAAACCTTTCTCATAGCATTTTTATTTGTTGGTGCAAGCTATTTTTCAGAACATTTTTAAGTGCTTTCAAAAAGTAGTGGCTACATGTCCCCAGCCTAAATGACCAACCTCCCCTACAGGTTGAGCTACTCCATGCTTACCACTTCACCTCCACTCTCCTCCTGCTCTCTCTGTCCCTCGGCCTGTCACTTTATGTCACTCTGTTTCAGAAAACACTTGTGATCAAACATAAATATCACCACAATTCCACACAAATGTTCACTTCAGCACCTCTGATAAAGTGCAGCTCACAGCCACTTTAAAGGGAATGAAGCATCCCGGAGACAGT
>NC_060161.1:31409416-31410513 GCF_021292245.1 Micropterus dolomieu | reverse complement strand
TAGGGAGCAGCCCTAAAAATGTACAACTACTGGAATAATTGTCATGATGCTCAGTATTATTCCCTTGATGAACTTAACGAGCTCTGAATATCTGAAACTTCTGAAATAGCACATAAAGCAACAGGAAATGACCTCCACACAGTAACTCTAACAGCTGTCTCATTTTCTGATAATAATTTACTCTGATAATATTAACTTGGGGGGATCCTCCCCCTGAAAGATTTGGGCTCTGAACACTTAATTTCCTGCATTCTGGTGAATTCTTTTTCACCAATTTATTGAGGAAATGTTTGAGGTGAAAACTCAAAATAAAATAAAAAATAGTATAATATAATGCAGTAAGGCTGTCAGGTATTCTGTTTTACTGTCAGATATGTTTCTCCTGTACGTACTTTTCTCATTTAATTTAATCCCAGCTGAGTCTATATGTGCAGGCAGGACACAAAGCATCAGGAATATGTTTTGCGGTCAAGTGTCATGTTATTCTCTCACTACTTTGCGGCGACTGTTTGTGTTAATACACTGACCGACAACATTTATATTTAAATGTAGGCTACTGATTACAATTTTGCTTGGGACAATTCAGAAGTCGCGGACAAGCTCTGAAGCTGTGAGCCATGCTCTCTCTCTCTCTCGTGCTCTCTCTAAATGCAGGCAGGCTGAGTGACGGTGGGGGGTCACGTTACATGAACTTCAAACAAAATGTAGCAATATTATTGCGAGTAGCCTCCGCTCTTTGAAGAGCTACAAATAATAAGACAGGCTGCATCATGAAGATTATTGCATATTAACATGGAAAATGTTTTTGTTGCTGTTGTTGAGTTACATTCGGGGGTACAGTCAAAACATGACCTGGCGACGCTGATGGTATGAAGAGTCAGTGGACAGTTCTCTCAGTGGAGAGTCTGAGGCCAAAGAGAAGCAAGAGGGAGATAAAGAAAGCGCTATATAACAAATCCTGGACCAGGAACGCCCTGAGAGTATGACACTGTGTGAATCAGAGTTGTCTTAACATTACTTTCACAAATAAAAGTTTAAAATTCACTTTGAAGACAAAATACACCGACATACCTACAACAAGCTGAACAGTTGAGTCT
>NC_060161.1:31406728-31409396 GCF_021292245.1 Micropterus dolomieu | reverse complement strand
GATTTTTTACACTGCATTGCAGGCTTATTGTGAAAATAAACCTTTCTCATAGCATTTTTATTTGTTGGTGCAAGCTATTTTTCAGAACATTTTTAAGTGCTTTCAAAAAGTAGTGGCTACATGTCCCCAGCCTAAATGACCAACCTCCCCTACAGGTTGAGCTACTCCATGCTTACCACTTCACCTCCACTCTCCTCCTGCTCTCTCTGTCCCTCGGCCTGTCACTTTATGTCACTCTGTTTCAGAAAACACTTGTGATCAAACATAAATATCACCACAATTCCACACAAATGTTCACTTCAGCACCTCTGATAAAGTGCAGCTCACAGCCACTTTAAAGGGAATGAAGCATCCCGGAGACAGTAAAACAGTAGGCTAGTGTCTCAGAGCGAGGGGGACAGAGACAGCAGGACACAAAGCATCAGGAATATGTGTTGCGGTCAGGTGTCATGTTATTCTCTCACTGCTTTGCGGCGACTGTTTGTGTTAATACACTGACTAGACAACATTTATATTTAAATGTAGGCTACTGATTACAATTTTGCTTGGGACAATTCAGAAGTCGCGGACAAGCTCTGAAGCCGTGAGCCATGCTTTCTCTCTCTCTTGTGCTCTCTCTAAATGCAGGCAGGCTGAGTGACGGTGGGGGGTCACGTTACATGAACTTCAAACAAAATGTAGCAATATTATTGCGAGTAGCCTCCGCTCTTTGAAGAGCTACAAATAATAAGACAGGCTGCATCATGAAGATTATTGCATATTAACATGGAAAATGTTTTTGTTGCTGTTGTTGAGTTACATTCGGGGGTACAGTCAAAACATGACCTGGCGACGCTGATGGTATGAAGAGTCAGTGGACAGTTCTCTCAGTGGAGAGTCTGAGGCCAAAGAGAAGCAAGAGGGAGATAAAGAAAGCGCTATATAACAAATCCTGGACCAGGAACGCCCTGAGAGTATGACACTGTGTGAATCAGAGTTGTCTTAACATTACTTTCACAAATAAAAGTTTAAAATTCACTTTGAAGACAAAATACACCGACATACCTACAACAAGCTGAACAGTTGAGTCTGTTCTCAGTGCTGGGACGAAACATCTGTATCTTCCCGCATCAGATATTTTAACTTTGGAGAGTTTCAGTGAAATGTTTCCTTTCTTCAGTTCATCACTAAACAGTGACGTTCTTCCCTCGTAGGATCCATGTTTTCTACTCTCTAGCTCCACACCGTCACGCCACACAAGGACAAATCTGGGGTCCAGGTCAGGTCTCGCCCACTCCAGAGTCATGCTGAAAGCATCCGTGACAGGGTCCAGGTAACATGGCAAAGTGATGTCCTCACCAACCATTGCCAGTATTGGCTTGGATGGACCAATCACATTAGACTGAGCTGAAAAGAAACAGCATTATGGTGTTTATTTCTGCAGAATACACTTGTTTAGTCCAAAATCAATAGAATAACTTTACATGTAAACATAAACTGTTAGGGATGTGTGTAATTTACCTCTACATGAGTGTATCGTGGCGAGGAGGACGAGAGTGTGGAAATCCAGGACAGTGAAGGCACCAAAGTAAAGGGACTGACTGAGCTTTACATGAAGCATCCTGGAGTTCTGAAAATAGAAATGAAGCCTTATGTCAAGTTTAGGTTAATCCAAGCGTGTAAACGGAAATCCAAGTAGCGTTTTAAACTTTTGTTTTTACCAATAAATGTCTCAAAATGCACTGCCTCTCCTGCATTGTGCCTCACCTTCGTTACGCTGCGGAGTTTAGTTTCGCTTTCATCTGTAACAAAAGTCACGATAAGGTGAACAAAACACGTAGTAGTTTTATACTAAAACTGACATTTATGTTAGTTTTACAGTTTTACATTAATTAAGGCCTTGTTTTAAGCATTGCTTTTCTGTTACTTTCTGAAATTCAGACCGTATCTGACAGTCATTATCATAAATGACTCAGGTGATCCCGATACATTGAATTTAAAATAAATCATCAAAACAACCTGCATGCTCTAACATAACCCGATGCATCCGGGTGAAATATAGACTGATTAAATTATGCTGGTTAAATATTTTCTTTCCTACTTTCCTAATTTTGAAAGAACAGCGGTAAGTTACGCCATTTCAAAGGAGGAAAAACATTTGTGGCACAGAGACCCCATCGTGGTTGAGCCTTTTTCCTAGTCAAAAAACAATATTTTACATGTGATATACAGTAGGCTATACAACATCTTTTAAACGTCTGCATACCTGTTTCTGAAAGTCTCTCGTAGGCGCTTTACGGTCAAAGTCCGTTCACGTTTCAGAGGCCTGATACGGTGAGGGGGGGGGGGCGTTTCGTATTTCACTTTCAGACTGTTGTTAAAATATGTTCTCAACAGATAAGTAAAATATAAGGAAGCAAATGCACTCATATTGTTTGTGTTTAAACTTTAAACTCTTTAAACAGGTAATTGAATGTTTCTGTTTGTGGGGAAACCAAATCAGACACAAATTATTTCTCAAAGCTGAGAATTGTTTTAATGTTTTAAAACATTGCATTTTTGAGGGGATCATATTTTGAATGAAAATATTAAATGTACGGTCTCTTAAAACACTATTGCAAATGGATTATATCAGAATAAACCCCTTGAGAGTTTTTTCAAGACTACCAATTGATCCTGGTCTCAAACT
>NC_060161.1:31404542-31406708 GCF_021292245.1 Micropterus dolomieu | reverse complement strand
GCTGGTTAAATATTTTCTTTCCTACTTTCCTAATTTTGAAAGAACAGCGGTAAGTTACGCCATTTCAAAGGAGGAAAAACATTTGTGGCACAGAGACCCCATCGTGGTTGAGCCTTTTTCCTAGTCAAAAAACAATATTTTACATGTGATATACAGTAGGCTATACAACATCTTTTAAACGTCTGCATACCTGTTTCTGAAAGTCTCTTGTAGGCGCTCTACGGTCAAAGTCCGAAAACGGGGGGGGGGGCTTCTTTCGGTTACCTGGAATAAAAGGCGTGTTCACGTTTCAGAGGCCTGATACGGTGAGGGGGGGGGACGTTTCGTATTTCACTTTCAGACTGTTGTTAAAATATGTTCTCAACAGATAAGTAAAATATAAGGAAGCAAATGCACTCATATTGTTTGTGTTTAAACTTTAAACTCTTTAAACAGGTAATTGAATGTTTTTGTTTGTGGGGAAACCAAATCAGAAACAAATTATTTCTCAAAGCTGAGAATTGTTTTAATGTTTTAAAACATTGTATTTTTGAGGAGATCACATTTTGAATGAAAATGTACGGTCTCTTAAAACACTATTGCAAATGGATTATATCAGAATAAACCCCTTGAGAGTTTTTTCAAGACTAACAATTGATCCTGGTCTCAAACTGTTGTAATTCTTTCCTAAATTATGAGGAAACATCAGAAAAGTTGAGAGATTTCAGACTAATCTTTTACTAAGGAAATGCTACTTCTGCCAAATCTAACAAAACATTGATGAATTTAAACATTCTTCAGGTTATTTATAATCACTGATGACTCAGCAGGCAGTAAGTAACACATTAGACATTTTAACCTGCTAAAAAGGAGAAGCTGCCACCTGACTGTTTGCTAATGATAGAGTCGGCTTGTATCAATTCTGTGTATTTTGCCAACCTCAGTGTCTTAACTCACAGTCACTAAATAAGTTTTCACATTCCCACACTCTTAGTTTCACTTGTATATGCAGTGAGATGATTCAGCTGTTATAAATGTGAGCCGAGCTGCAACACCTGATGTGGACAAAACAGCAGATTGCAGTAAACAAAGTTTTTTTTTTAAAGAAACCAGAAAACCATTCAAATATGCCCGCATATGATCGAGACGTGGGAAATAAAAACAGGAGATATGACACATCTTATTTCAGTGCTTGAGACTTTTATTTTTTCAAAGACAAGAAAGAACAGTTCACTGTGCAGAATAATGTTGTACTAAACAACAGATTCAATCTGCTGTTATTAAAGCCACATGGCCTCAGAAACGATCCAGCAACTGTTTCTGTCACTTGTTGTTTCTTTCCTTAAGTTGCGTCACAGCGATATATAGAAATGTGATTTAGACAGAGATATATGGAGATTTGAGACTGATGGCACAAAGACAGATGCATCCCACATACACACAAACACACATCCACCCATGTTTGGGCTTCTGGGAGGTTCTTCACCTGGGAATTATCAGGGCTTTTTGGCACAAACTGATGGGAGGCGAACGTTACACCAGGTGTCATCCCAGCGCTTATCATCTGAAAGTACCAACGACACAGCAGTTAAGGCGACACTACAAAAACCAACATGTGAAAGTATGTATACTGACATTCAGAAAGAAAGAATATTTGAGACTGAAAGTTCATTCAGTCTCACCGCTCGACCCATTTCATTTTAAGATCTTAAAATACGCAGGACAATGGAAATTTGAAAAACCTACAATTCCATGACACTTCATCAAACTCTAACTACTGAGGAAGTTCATGTAATATGGTCAACTACTAATGGACCACGTGATGGGATTGTTCTGTGCACACAACACAGCACTATGCCATACATACATAGCATTTTAACAGCAAAGGTTTTTGTAGGAGCCATTTCAATGTTTATGTCCAGGTTTGGCCATTAGGTGGCACTAGGGTTATGGCATAGTGATTGGGGCTTATCTACTTAGGCTAGCTGTAATCAAGGACAGGTGTTGCTAGAGGGAAAAGGGCAAACTAGTTTTTGACCGCCACGCCACGCGACGGAGGCTGTGGCTGAATGCATGTTAAGTGACTGTTGGTGAAGATGGAATATTGTTCTGTTATGGAAAAGGAAATCCTTGTGTAAATCCAATAAACATCTCTCACAACAGAGAAGAAAAGATAACTTTAAGCTT
>NC_060161.1:31396724-31404522 GCF_021292245.1 Micropterus dolomieu | reverse complement strand
CACCAGGTGTCATCCCAGCGCTTATCATCTGAAAGTACCAACGACACAGCAGTTAAGGCGACACTACAAAAACCAACATGTGAAAGTATGTATACTGATATTCACAAAGAAAGAATATTTGAGACTGAAAGTTCATTCAGTCTCACCACTCGACCCATTTCATTTTAAGATCTTAAAATACGCAGGACAATGGAAATTTGAAAAACCTACAATTCCATGACACTTCATCAAACTCTAACTACTGAGGAAGTTCATGTATTATGGTCAACTACTAATGGACCACGTGATGGGATTGTTCTGTGCACACAACACAGCACTATGCCATACATACATAGCATTTTAACAGCAAAGATTTTTGTTTAATAAGAGAAAACCTTCCAAAAAAGTATAGATATGAGTGTATTATATACTCATACATAATGCTCTAAATGAAATCAGTACGCTGTGATTTACCTCCATAATTTATCTGTAGACAGTGCTGCTTGCCCTGAAAGTTATCAAACCCTCCATAATACCGATAGTTGAAGGGTGTACCATCACTCCACAACCACACACCCTCCTAGAAGACACAACAAAATATTAAATGAATTAATAACACTAATAACCAGAAGACCTCGTGTAAAGATAAATATACCTCTTGTGCATCCGAGCCTCCAATCCATGTTTCTTTGTTCTCACGACTTGCGCTTGTGATCAGCCTCTGAATCTTATGGTACTCTTCGGCGTTGTGAACGGACGCAAGGTTTCCACCCATGGACTCAGTTTTTCTACAGTGGAGATAAAAAGACACAGAAAGAGAGAGACAGAGAGAACTTACCAAAGTAAAAAGGACGACACCAAGTTAGCAGAACATGCAAATTACCCAAATGTCTATGTATGTACTAAAACAACACTCTTTACCTCAGCTTGGGCCCAAGTCATTGGTGTTGGAACGTAGTGGAAACGGCGACAACTGAACTCAGACCAGCCACCAGAACAAGCTGTCGACCTCTTGACCAGGTTTGCTGAGAACAAATACAGTTAATCAGTTAGTGAGTAATGTGGAGTCTCCAGTTAAAGTCTCTATATGTAGAATTATTTCCATATGAAATCAGTTTATTTTGATGACATGACACTAAAACATAACGGCATAACATGATATAAGATAACATAAGTCAACATAACATAATAAAACATAACACAATGTTAAACCTGTAACAGTATAATATGAAATGTTCAATATAATGCAACAGAATACATAATATAAGTTATATAAACATTTTATCAGGGAAAAGCTTTTAATTTAAACAACATGTAGTTGAAGTCATCAGCAGAGCTTCAGAACAACACACACTCACCTGCTTGGCCATTTTCGGGCGTTTCCTCTGGAAGAGCTAGAAAGTTTGACACAGCAGTTATTGACCTGGATTGTTATTGTTTAACATATTCATCTGCAACACTTTCTGTTTATAAAACTCACCAGCAGCTTGAGTCAGAGCCATCATGGCACAAACAAGTGCAGCCACAGTCAAAATCTTCATGGTGGAGATGGGGCTGGGTAATAAAACAATAATGATAATTATTAACAATTACCGTGACTTGTTGTTTTGAATGTTCTACATCATATTTGCATCACATTTAAAACCACAGCTAACTATCTGTTTTATTCAAGTTTCACTCAGGAGCAAAAATCTACCTTCAAACTTGAGAGAAATAATGAATTGACATTTATTGTGAAAATTATCAATATTGAATGATCTGAGATTTCTTTTTCCATTATGACGTTTTTTGCCATTTACCCAGCACTAGGTGGAGATAATGCTTATTTTAAAGTTGATGATTATCATCATCAAAGAGAGACAGACATGCTAGGAATATTTCAGAAACAGATTTAGTGACTGCAGTCCTCCTCCAAATTAGAAAGAACAAAATAGAGACAAAATTGATTGAGAGAGAAAAGTGAAGCAAACCTGCTGGAGGATTATCTTCTCTTCTTCTCAGTGTCAGCCTGAGTGTAGATGCTGAAAAAGACCTTCACCTTCACTTCTTTAAATTGAAAGGCATCCTAAAAATTGGGCAAATATGTAAATGCACCTATGTAGCTCTTTTCTGCCTCTGCATGGATTTAGTGACTCACTAAAAGACTTAAACATGCAGATTGAAGGACGTGGGGATTGAACCACCCACTCTCTGATGAAGATAACCTGCTCCACCTAAAATCTCCTAAATTATTAACGACTTGTTGTTTAAATCTGCAAAACCATGTACCGTAAGACACATGGGTTTCAGGTTCATGTCTATGTAAGGCAACACACATTTGTAGATTTTTATTGCATTCATTTGTCAGATACCATATATACAAAAACATGAATCTCATACAAAGAGAAGAGATGTATGTATTGCATGTATCAGTTCTAACTCCTATCCAGGCAAAAGGGATCTGGAGGGCCCTATATTGAACCGCACTGAACCCCCCACCCCTTCGGTAATCACATCATAGACACATCATTCCAATCTTAAAAAATTTCTTTATTACCAGGATAGTTTTAGAAAGTGTATACAGCGCATGCACATACATTATAGTAAATTTAAAATGCAAACCCCCCACCACCATCCAGGATGTGCAAAATGATTATCCCTCAGCTGTTAGGGAAATCCTGCCTATGGTAACTTTTTTCACACCGACTTGCACATGCAGGAGAGCTGCATTCATGCATGACGGTCTACAGCCTAGGTTTGGTCGGTTAAGTGCACAGTTCAGAGTACATTTCATATGATATGTTTTTCCTTTGAAGTCGCACCGTCATCTGATATTGTGATGAGGGCCAATGTCTTATTTTTTTGTTGATAAGATTTTCAACAATTTAATATTTGCACTAGATGGCTGGAAGGACAACCTATTTTATGTTGTATTGTAATTAAATGTGTTATTTAAAAAATAAACGTTTCCAATGAAACGTCCAATTATTAAAGTTTTAAGCATTACAGTAGGCCTGCTGTACTCTAGCCTTGTTCTTCTCTTGACAAATGTTGGGCTGATGTTCACAACTCTGTTGTCACTTTATAGCATAAAAGAGTGTATGTCCTCATTATAACATGGATTTTTGTTGAGCGGAGCATATATGAGGGGTGACTTTATATTGTTATTGTGCATCAGGTGATGTTACACAGTAACCCAAAAGTAATAGTGTAACTAGTTACTTTCAGCAATGAGTGATCTAGTAAAGTAAGGCATTACTTAATAAAAAAGCAACTAGTAATGTGTAATCCATTACCTTTTTTGATTAATTACCCCAACACTGAGCCTAACTGAGACACACGGTGGGGTGGTGATATCAATTTGCTGAAAGACAAGCCTGATGCCAGCCTTCCTGAATCCTGCTTGTTGTCTGTTGGGACAGCCTTTTCGTGGGTCTGCTTCAGCACTGAGGAGAAGTGCTTCTTTCGCACCACCATGTCTCTTTTCACCAGGCCCATGCAACTGGCAGAGTGCAAAATGCCTAGGGCTCCAACACCGTCTGGGCCGGCCCTGTCTGTTTGTCTGTTAATTGTTCACCACTGTCCACTCAGTGTTCATGAAAAGGAACATGGAAAGTTACTGTTGCTTTACTTCTAACAAGTTTCTACCCACCCCTGGTGACAGGGGCCCTATTAACGGGGTACTAATGGGGTGGAATCTACGTCAGTACAAACAGACCACAGTCCCCATGCTGTTTGTTGCATGAGATGAGCACGTCTCGTCAGTGGTGGGGGCTCATCTCTGCAGGAGACAAAGGTGCAACTGGATGCCCCGCTCGTTTCAGAGTGTTGGACATGTCCCTGCCACTGCAAAGTGTGTCATGGTGTGTTTAATCAATATTGACATCTGTCTTTATAATTTGATTGTTTTGGATCTGTTCCCAAGCTTTAGAGTGCAGCTTTGTGAGACCACATCCTTCTGCTCACCTACAAAGTCCTAAATTGTCAGGCACTATCACATGTTAAATTCAATTCAATTCAATTTTATTTATATAGCGCCAAATCACAACAACAGTTATCTCACAGCGCTTTTCATGAAAGAGCAGGTCTAGACCGTACTCTGTGATGATATTTACAGAAACCCAACAGTTCCCACCAAGAGCAGCACTAGGCGACAGAGGCAAGGAAAAACTTCCTTTTAAGAGGCAGAAACCTCAAGCAGAACCATGGCTCAGGGTGGGCGGCCATCTGCTTCGACCGGTTGGGGGTGAAGGAGAGAGAGAGAGAGAGAGAGAGAGAGAGAGAGAGAAGGGAGGCAGCCTACACAATATACACACAGAGGTACAGACAGTGAAGGTAATGTTGCTATAGACTAAATGAAAAATGGTACAGATATTTATAATAGTGTTAATGGTAACAATCGTAATGTTAATGACTATAATAACAATAATAACAATAAGACTAGCAACAATAGTCGTTGCAGCAAAGGGTGTCGAGCAGGAACACGGGGGCAGCAGGTGACCCGCAACCACAGATCCAGACTCCACAGCTCTAAAGCTAGTTGTCTGACACAGCAGGTATGAGTTGAGGGAAGGCTGTAAGATTTATATTTGACACTTCGGCTGCTGTCCGTGGGGCTAATCAGAGGCTACAGGTTTGCAATTGCAGAACAGATAATAAATAGGGATAAAAAAAGAACATTGACATAGTAATTGTTTTCTTAATGGTAACTTCACTGAGGAGGAACACTCATGTTTACATTAACAGACTGCTGTTGTTTAGATGCATTTATTTGAATTATAAAAAGGTCAAGCTTTGAGAATAGGAGAGACATGCTGTGTTATAGATTGCAAAAAAGCAAATGCATGCTCAAAAAGTAGTTTTTTGTACTCAAAACTTTTATCTCCCAAAAGACAGCAGTGTCACACTGCTTCCTTTCAAATGTCTTATGTATTTAAATTGAATATTTAAGAATTTCTTTCTCTGAAGGACCAGTGCCACCAATGAGCACCAGTTAATGGCACTAGTGAGTCAAACTACATTCTGACACACAACAGGAAGAACCACTGTGTGCAAATTTAAGATGATGTAGCATTCATAATTTATAATAATATTTCTTCTTCTGTCTTGACCAGAAAGATAAATAACCTAATATTTTGTGGTATAGAAATACTACAAAATGTAGAGTGTACAGTATTATTCAGCGTAATAGTAACTCTTCTTTGAGATGCAATATACCATCATGGCCTAAAATATGGTGCCAACCTGCATGTCTGTCACATAATTCACTACTTCTCCCAGAGAATCCTCACAATTACAAATGCTTTGGTATTCACATGTGTATTTGTTTGCATTGAAAAAACAAAACAAAATGCCAAATCTGAGACATTCCACACAGAACACCAAAAACAAGACAACATTTTTACCACCTTTTTTAAATCTTCAGAAATAATTATATTTCAAGCATGTGATGCTCCTTTAAATCATATTTAAACTCACTTTAGTCATTTACAGATGCTGGAAATATAGAAATCACACTTACAACAAGTGAAAATGGAGAAAGGTTGACTCAACCTTTGTATTGTACCACACTGAGCATGGACAAAAGACAGAACACAAAAGAGTGGTCTGAGGATTTGAGAACCACAATTTTGGAAAAGCATGGACAATCTCAAGGCTACAAGTCCATCTCCAGAGATTTTAATGTTCCTTTGTCCACTGTGCACAACACTGCGAAACGTTTTACAGACCAAAGCACTGTAATCTCCCAGGACGTCAACAAAAGAGAAAATTGATGAAAGATTGCGATGGATTGCTTGAATAATGAATATTTATCAACTTCCAAATACATTCAGGCTGACCTGCAGCAACTTATCTTGTCATCTCTTAAAAAACAGCACTGACCACAGACACAAAAAACATACACAGAAACATCACACACGTTACACTCAGTAACTTGCTCTTTGTCACTGAGTAATGTGCCTTTATTGTCTTTCTACTAACCAACGCAAATTGTATGATGATCAATGTAATTAAAAAGCATTCAGCAGCTGTATGCAGTCATTCAGGTACAGATATATTGAAATCAAAAATAGCTTTGTCTTAAATCATCCCTGTTACTCCCTAATAATCACTGTCTAAAACCGGTAACCAGCAAGTTTATACTGAGGATATGTAGTTAAGCTTTGTTACATCTTATATAACCATTATAACCTTTTCCCCTAGTGTTTAGTCTCGTTTTAATTGTCTTTATCCGAATGTCGATATTGTAGAGAGAGAGATTAAAGGGAAATATGTGCAACGTATTTTTCTTTATTCCAAAAGAAAGTTAACACCTTTGGGGTGACTTCCCCTGAGATCCACTCCCAAATTGACGTCACCACGGCCTAACGGAGGCAGATAAAAGGGCCTTTTTGTCTGTCTCTTCTCTTCTAAAAAAAAGCTCTCTTGAAAATAAACGTATACACTCTCTAACTTCCTTTACTTTTAAAATTCCGATCTTTTTTTCCATTTCGTACTTAAATTTTCTTCAGACGAGCTGAGAAAGAACCTTGAATCCCAATTTTCTTAGCTGGAGATTTGATTTCTGATTGTTCTTTGGAGCTGCCTGGGTGAAACTTTCCCCAGATCTGTTTAATCTCAGCAACATTAAATAGCCTATATTCCCGGGGCCTCCCGAGTTTATTTGATTTTGTTGTTGCAACCTCATCCAACCGTTTTGAACAACTTTGGACCAGAAACTCAGAAGCCTTCATTTATGGCCTTGAATAAATGAAACCACGGCTCTGACGACAGAACCCTGAGTGGGTTCCGCTATAGTGACAGCAAACGAACTGAGATCAGAGCAAAAGCCTTGGCTGACAGCCCGTTGCTGCAAGCGCTTCCCACAAAGGACTCCGGAACAAATCCACCAGTTTCAAACTCAACTCGAAAACGCCACTGGGGTCGGGCCAGAACCGACTCCACGAGCCAACCGGCAGTCGAGCCTTGTTACGGGACCTGCGGCAACGGTAGGGCAAAACAAACCACATTCTGTGACTCGTTGGTGTTCTGTAGTTGGCTCTATCCACATTTAATAAAACCCTAGATTAGTCAAACTAAATCTGCGACATAATTTCGGTCATTCGTTCCCTCATACTCGTAGAATTCTCTCCCTCTACAATATAAACTGAAATTCAATTGAGCCTTACAAAGGCCACCCTGTTCATTACCTCCTGGTTGTCATGTTGACTGTTGTCCCTGTAATATATACACTGCACTTGCATCATCTTGTCACAAGATCTCTGACGTAATTGCTGACGTAATCTGCACTCTACGCATGCGTTGGCGTCTGTAGCCACCTGTCGGAAGCTCCGTCTTGAACCGGACTCTTATCCAGTTTTAATCCACTTTTTTCGTTACATTTTTTATATCCTTTTATTTAACTTAACTTTATTTAAGTTTTACGTGGGTTAAGGATTTTAGTCATCCGACATGGATTTTAAGATAGATGACCGTAAAAACGCGATCAACGCTACTGACCACAACGAAGCTCCGGTGACTATGCAAGCCGAGATAACTCTGCCCCTTGAGGACTGCTCACTCCTTAAGAAAGCGAACAAAAAGATTGCTGACCTTATGGAAGACATCCGACGACTTTCAGAGGAACTCAAAGAGAAAGATTCCCTGCTGACTGGCTTTATGGATGTAGCTTCAGTACAAGCCAAACAGATTGTTTCTCTTAGCGCAACCGCTAACATCCAGGACACCGTGTTATGGGACCCCTCTAGTCTTCCCAGGCTTTCATCCTGCTCGACTCCGAAGCATCAGTCAACCTGGGCTGAAGTGGTGGTCCGTGGCTGCAAGAGAGGCTCGGATGGGG
>NC_060161.1:31387120-31396624 GCF_021292245.1 Micropterus dolomieu | reverse complement strand
AAAAGTGGAATCAATCATTAACAACACAGGTGATAGCAAAACAGCCTTAGTTGCTACAGAACCCTTTTTTTGTTTATGCCACCACATGAATCATATTATTCCAAGTTTGGGTCTGTTTAACATCCGTGCCCCTCTAGCAGTGGTACTGTGGCCCTCAAGGGGGACCCAAGCCCCAGTTTGAGAACCACTGATACAAGCTAACAGGCTATAGTTTAGTTTTATTACATTTATTTGTCAGGCAGCAAGTACAAAACATGTATTTAATACAAAGAGAAGACATGTATGTGTTAAAATTTATATGTATCAGCTCGCAGCTCCTATAGCTACTTCTCGTCTGCAGGCCCTGGGCAGATACATGTTTGACATCACATATTAATTCAATTCAATTCAATTCAATTTTATTTATATAGTGCCAAATCACAACAACAGTTATCTCACAGCGCTTTATTAGCTATTTGCAATTCCTAGTTGCAGTGTACTAGATTATGTCTACACTGTAGAATATGTTACAAAAAAAGTTCTGGAGTCTAAAAGGAATGTCTTTTAATCCGGGGGCGGATTGGCCATTGGGAATTTCGGGAACAATCCTTAGCCCAGCAAGCCCAGGCTGCTTGTTTGCCGTTTGGCTAACAAGCAGCTGGCTCACACTATGTGTTCTGTAGTTACAAGATACACAATTCTCCCCAGCGTCACTGTCGCCTGCCGTGCCTAATGTGTTTGGCACACATTTGATGCCATATATCACACATGTAAAACGCACAACACAGCCTGTCACACACCTCTGGATGCAGGAGGAGGGACTGCGTCGGTGATGTCGTGGTCACACACGAGCCCGGAGCCGGGCTCTGCCGGGGGGGTGGCGTGCGTAATGTGTGGAGCATTGATAGGATAACACTGCACCCAGGGTTGTGTGTAGTGTTATCCTGTCCGCTTGAAGCGTAATGACCGCTTCAAGGGCTCATTTGACACAGCCTGGCTTCTGTGAACCAAGGGGGAACCCCTGGACGCACAGAAGGACCGTGCCATTGATGCCGTGATGGAAGACACCGTTCTTCTTGTTTTACGGCTGGAAAGTCTTTGCTCTTTAGACAATCTTCTGCTCTTTAGACAGCTCAGTGCTGTAGAAAAATGGGAGCCGAAGGCTGGGTCTCACCGTTGTGTATATATAGGGTGCAGACCTAGAAGAGGCCCACGCTGTGTGTGGGCGTAGACTAAAATTCTCAGTGGCAGGCACGCAGAAGGGGTAAACTCAATAGCGATAGCCTTAGAGGGCGAAGCCTATACGAAATAGAACTGCTCGTATCCCCCCTCAAAATTGAATGTTTTAGATTGGCCCAGTCTTACAGACACACAGACAGCTTCCGCTGCAGCTGACCTGCTGGTCGGCCTGCCCGGTCATGGATCATAAAGCACGAGGATTAATACTGTGTTAAAATTCTAAGGCGTTATGATTATTGTTATTATTTTGACAAATTTAATAATAATGTCAACATTATTTCATCAAGGTGGTTGATCATCTGTAGCGACATATCATATGTCAGTATTGTAGGATTGAGTTTGCTTTCTCACGTGTCTCTGTGTGCCCACTCTGGCACGTGTGCCATAGGTTGCCATCCAGTTTCTTTCTGCTCAAATCAGACACAAATTATTTAAAACCACAAGAGTGCTCTGTGTTTGTATAGAGCCTTTCTTGTCTTTCGACCACTCAAAGCGCTTTCACACACATTCATTCACTGGTGGAACAGCCACCAGAGGCAATTCAGGTTTCAGTATCTTGCCCAAGGACACTTCGACATGCAGCCTGGAGCCGGGGATTGCACCGCTGATCGTCCGATTAACGGGCAACCTGCTCTACCTCCTGAACCACAGCCACCCGACCGTATAAGTACGTATAATTTATATAGAACTCTTGAACCTGTAACCTGGATGTGAGTCTCTCTGGTCTGGTTGATGTCCTTCTGTTGGACTCTACAGGTGAAGCTGTTGCTGTGTCTCTTCTCCACAGTCACTCTGCTGCTGACAGTATAGAGGTCATCAGGACCTCTGACTGTCTCTGTAGATCCAGCAGAGAGGAGGTTTCCCTCACCGTCCAGCCAAAACACCTCAGGCTCTGGATACCAGCCTGCAGACTCACACTGCTGCTGTTTTTGGACTTTTGGATACCAGGTGAGGAGACAGCACCTTAAGATGTAACAATAAAGAAGTTTTTCAAAAGTGGTTTGACAGTTTGCCTGCTGGCTAACTAGGTCCAGGTCAAGTCTCACCCACTCCAGAGTCATGCTGAAAGCATCCATGACAGGGTCCAGGTAACATGGCAAAGTGATGTCCTCACCAACCATTGCCAGTATTGGCTTGGATGGACCAATCATTGGACTTTGCTGATATTTAGCCATCAAACCACAGCAGGAGCCAAGTGGGCTGACTGACTGTAGTAAACTGTAAAACATTTCAAAAGGTATTTTTTTGTAGCTTTCTTAAAAAAAATAACAAGAAAAAAAAAGAGAATTGGAACACACCTTAGCATAAGCTTAGTTAGTCATTTCTAAGATTACTGATGAATATTTTTGGTTGTTTCTCCATAACTATGTAATCAGTCAACCATTACCAGTTCCTGCCTGTGAAAATTTTGTTCCACTTTATGCTCTGGAGCCAAAAAAAGAACTGTGAAGGAAAAGTTGATGCTGATGGAAAAAGAGCAATCACCAAGAGCACCGTCGATTGAATTGTGTGCGGGGAAAGCTGAAGGGACAAACCAAGATTGGATTTAAACACTATTATTCAGCCAATTTCATGGCTGCTTAACTCCTAGTGACAAAGGAAAGGTGGGAAAACGCGGCCCATTTAAAAACAATAAATCACCTGGTAGAAATTACCGCCACCTTTCAGAGCGACACTTTTATGGAATTTCCTGACATTAAAAGAAAAGGCACTGAAATTAACCTAAATCAGGCTTGGTGGAAATCATAGCAGGCAAAAGAACAAGGCTATAATCTACAATAAAAGGGCAACAAATAAAACACTTCATTTCATTTTCAATAACAAAACCAATTCCAGCGATGCAGGGGAGAGCTTACTTGTTGTTCCCATTTGAAATTGATTTGGGAGTTCATTTCATTTCAGGCCTACAGTGAGCCTCCCGACATTAGACTGAGAAACAGCATTATGGTGGTTATTTCTGCAGAATACACTTGTTTAGTCCAAAATCAGCAGAATAACTTTACATGTAAATGTAAACTGTTAGGGATGTGTGTAATTTACCTCTACATGAGTGTTTCGTGGCGAGGAGGACGAGAGTGTGGAAATCCAGGACAGTGAAGGCACCAAAGTAAAGGGACTGACTGAGTTAATGCCATGTTTTTTAAAATAAAAACATGGCAATACAATTTGAAAATAATTCAAACGGGGAGATGACAATGTGGAGAAAGAAAAATCTCATTTCAGGCTGTTTTGTGTCATGAAAGTTTTGTTTATCTTTTACAGTGATTATACAACATTTGTGATATTCTTCTTTGCTGTTTTTGACTTTTGCTGAATCTACATGTTCTCCTGAAAATGAAGCTTGATGGGAGTTGAGCTTCCTTACAGCAGGGGGCAGAGTTCTAATAAATGTTCAGCAGTGAACCAGTGATGGCTGAAATATGAAGGGATGCATAGGAAGTAGAGGGGGACAGCAGACATCTCCATACCTGAGAATATAATTTATTTTTATATTTTGCTTAATTCGCTGCTTCCGACTGTTGTTAAAATAGGTTCTCAACAGATAAGTAAAATATAAGGAAGCTAATGCACTCATATTGTTTGTGGTTGAACTTTAAACTATTTAACCAGGTAATTGAATGTTTCTGTTTGTGGGGAAACCAAATCAGATACAAATTATTTCTCAAAGCTGAGAATTGTTTTAATGTTTTAAAACGTTGCAATTTCGAGGGGATCGCATTTTTAATGAAAGTATTTAGTCACTTTGTAACACTATTGCAAATGGATTATATCAGAATAAACCCCTCCTGATTTATAGTCTTTTTTTCAAGACTGCCAATTGATCCTGGTCCCATAGTGTTGTTAGCAGAATTTATTTTCCTTTTTCCAGATTCAATCCGGTAATTCTTTCATGAATAATGAGGAAACATCAAAACTGTTCAAATCTTTTAAAGGAAATGCTACTGCCAAATCTAACAAAACATTGATGAATCTAAACATTCTTCAGGTTATTTATAATCACTGATGACTCAGCAGGCAGAAATTGGCGTAACACGTTAGACATTTTAACCTGCAAAAAAGGAGAAGCTGCCACCTGACTGTTTTCACCCTGCTCTTTGCTAATAATAGTGTTGGCTTTTCTCAATTCTGTGCATTTTGCCAACCTCAGTTTCTTAACTCACAGTTACTAAATAAGTTTTCACAGTCACACTGCATATGCAGTGAGATGCTTCAGCTGTCATAAATGTGAGCTGAGTTGTAACAGCTGATGTGGACAAAACAGCAGATTGCAGATTTTAGAAAGCAACCAGAAAACCATTCAAATATCCCCGATCGAGATGTGGGAAATAAAAACAGGAGATATAACACAGCTAATTTCAATGCTTGAGACTTTTAAGACAAGAAAGAACAGTTCACTGTGCAGAATAATGTTGTACCAAACAACAGATTGAATCTGCTGTTATTAAAGCCACATGGCCTCAGAAACGATCCAGCAACTGTTCCTGTCACTTGTTGCTTCTTTCCTTAAGTACAGCAATATAAATGTGCTTTAGACAGAGATATATGGAGATATGAGACTGATGCATCCCACTATACACACAAACACACATCCACCCATGTTTGGTCTTCTGGGAGGTTCCCAATCTTTACGAGCGTGTTTGCGTAACACTTTTCCGACCTCACTTTTGACTTGAACGCCAGTTCATGAGGATGCAGAGATGGCAGAGCTGCTAAAGATGTCTTTCGAGGGGTGGAGGTATTATTTGTTATTATTTTGCGAAAAGAGAGCGATACCTTCTAGTGGCGAGGACTGAGGAGCAACAGGTTGTCTGACAAGCGATTTGAGAGACTCCTGTCCATGAGGTATAACCACTCTTTCATAAGCTGGCACGTGCACACATAGACATCAAAAGCACCTGCCCCTTTTCTTCCTCAAGAGAAAATGCCCTTTTTTCTGGGATGCTTGTTTGTTTGGTTTGTTTGTTTTTTAATAAATGAATATACAGTATATTTATTCCTGTTTGCAACAAATTCCCTGTCAAATAAATATATTTATTGGGGGAAAAAATCTAAATAGGGTATCAGGTCGGAAGATGAGACTTTGGAGTTCCGATGCTCTCTCCTCGCTCGCTCTCTCGCTCCGCTCTCTCTCGCTCGCTCGCTCCGCTTCTCCACGCGCAACCAGAGCGCAGCACACAGACAGACAGTCAGCAGCCCCTCCAGCTTCTCTCCCAGCACTATTTTTCTTGGCTTGTGTGGAGGTGAGTGGTGATGAACAAAAGACTAAACTACCAGTGCCTCCAGTTTACCGCTAATTAAAGAAAATACAATATAGGCCAAGGCCTTGCTAACGCATGAGTCATGAGCTGAGCTAATGTAATAAGTTAGCTGAAGTTTAGCTAAGGCAATATCTCATGGCCATACAACCTAATGCACTGATGGAGACACTACAGGTGAATACAGTAACATTTGTGTCTAATAACGTCATCACAATCGCCACATTGATATGCAAATTAGGCATTAACTAATTAAAAGGGTTAGCACAGTTAATGACTTACATCAAGAGTATTTTCCTCTGAAATGTGCTGTGTAAATATGCAGATTAGTATGTTTTGGTTAATATAGAATAAATCTACAGATGCAAATAGACGGATGACATTAGGCTTAAAATCAACACCGTCTAAAGGTGTATTCTTGAAATTTTATTTCCATTAGAGTAAAAGAAGTCATGGAAGAAAAATAGACCAAAGTCTACCACTCTCCACTATGAAAAAAGTGCCTTAAAGAGTAATTTCATAGTTTTGATGGTAGGCTAATAGGGCTCCATTCTATTAGTTTGTTGTATGGTTATAGATCCTTATATAATACAGACAGCCCTCCCTCAAATGTGAAACTAAGTCCCCCGTTGTTATCTTTTCAGTGATGTTTGAAAACTAGCTGACCCATAAGAAAGTAATCTTGAAGAGTTCCTGTTTTTTCTTAATTCATCCCTGTTACTCCCTAGTAATCACTGTCTGTTCAGTATTAACTAATGTTTTAGTTAAAAGTTTCCATCTACAGTTAATAAACCCCTAGAGTAGTCAAACTAAATTGTTCCCTCATACTCGTAGAATTCTCTCCCTCTACAATATAAACTGAAATTCAATTGAGCCTTACAAAGGCCACCCTGTTTTATTACCTCCTGGTTGTCATGTTGACTGTTGTCCCTGTAATATTACCACATTTACCCACAATTGTACTCTCTTTTGTTAGTTAATAAATTCACCTTGAGCACAGTGATGTGGTGTGTGTGTGTTATTAAGAATTTAGAGTCCCTAAACATAGAACTCACCCTCAGATTTGAGATTGACTGATTGACTAGAGTTTACGATTTCAGAATAACTGAACCATTAACAAATAATGAACTACCAGAAATTTGTGTAATTCTCAGGCTGTACTCAAGGACCTAAAGCCTCGGGCGGATGAGCAAATCTTTAGGTGGTGCTCCTAGTTTAGAGGCATAATTTAATAAACAGTATTAATTTTCATAACTATTAAAATTAAACGTAGCCTTGACCTGCTACAAAATGCAGCACTAAGATCAAATAAAACCAGTACAGAGACAAGTCCTTTGTCTGATGCAATTAGCAGGTCATCAGTAATTTTGACCAGTGTTGTCTCTGTGCTATGATGAACTCTAAATCCTCACATGAACTACTGTTATGTAGAAAGTCACACAACTGTTTGGCAATTGCTTTAAAAAGAAAGATAGATATGCATCTATAGTTGGCTAAAACCCCTGGATCAAGAGTGGGCTTTTAAAGAAGAGGTTTAATTACAGCTACTTTAAAGTACTGTGGTACATAGCCTGTTAATAAAAAAGACAGATTGATCATATAGTAAAGAAGTGCTGCATAACGGTAAAACTTCTTTAAGCAGGCCAGTCTGGATGGGGTATAAGACACAGTTTGCCTTTCATTGTGGCCAGCCTGAGCCACACCTGTGCAATGCCCATGCTGTCTGATCAGCATCTTGATATGCCACACCAGTGAGGTGGATGATTTTGACAGATTTGTGAACAATATTTGAGAGAAATAGGCCTTTTGTGTACATAGAGAAAGTCTTAGATCTTTGAGTTCAAGGTATGATGAATGGAGGCAAAAAGTGTTGCGTTTATAATTTTTTTCAGTGTATGTGAATCTGTTAAGTCAGGAGGAAACACAAAACTACACAAAACATGCAAAGGGCAGACACGTGTCCTGCAGAATAGGCCAGTATCTTAAAACTTAGCAGAATAGTCTACAGTTTAAGTTGAACCTTGTAATGTTTTAAAATTAATATCACATTAATAAAACTGCAGAGTCTTACATATTGGTAAACTGACTGAGTTTAGGGGATGGTTCAGTGTAAAATACAAGAAAAAAGACAGCCTATAAGGATGAATCTGCAATATGCAAAACCTTCTTCTTCTGTGGCTGTCACTTGTGGTATATGTACCAGAGGCAATGACATATACATTATTGGTAACTGATACCCATGATTATATGTAGATAAGATGAAGACTCTGATGACATAGAAATTCCTCAACTTCTGTTTTAATGTTGATTTCATAAGTTTCTACTTCTTAAAAATGTTCTTGGGCATTGACATGCCAGGGTTGGTGATGACTTGATTGTCTGACTATGTCTACAAGTCAGGTCAGGTTTTTACTTTCTCCTCTCACTCCTCTAGTTCCTCTAGTGTTATCAACAATCATCATTGATGCACAAGTTGGAACCCTGTTCTTTTGAGCCTATATTATCTTATATTTGTGCAAATGGACACCCTTAAGTGTGTCAAATTAGATATTGTCAGTTCCTGTTTGCAGTGAACCCATAAACATCCTAACAACTGTAACTAGAAAACCTTTATTCAGAAGAAAACAGAAAAACATAAAGATTCATAGGCAGGTTCTGAAGTTAAAAGGGGTTTATTTAAACGGCTTCATATATGTTTATTCATGATGGATGCTTTAATTAATTAATTAAAGGTTACATTTTGAGGAAAAAGAGAGAAAACACTGTGTTACAGTTAGCAGAAAATAAGCTAATGCATGCTCTAAAAGGTTCTTTTTTTGTGTGATCTTAAATCTCCCCAAAGAAAGGTAGCACTGTCAGACTGTTTCCTTTCAAATATATCTGCCTGGAGGAATGAAATGTTTGGTGGCACCAGCGAGCCAATTTAGAAATTCTCCAAAAATGTAAAGTGTACAACATTTTTCAGTATAATGGTGAGAGCCCTTTTAGATATATATCCCCAGGCTGTAATATTAGATTCATGACAGGCTTGTTCCAGTGCTTGAGCCTTTTATTCTTGTACAAAGAAATATCATTTTACAGATTATACTGTATGCAAGAATGTTCCAGAAGCAGTCTTTTCATAACACATTCAGTCTGCTCTTTTTAAAGGCACAAGGCCTAAGAGACAATCCAGCTCCAGTTTATGTCACTTGTCGCTTCGTTCTTTAAGTGGCGTTAAAGCAATAAAGATATGAAATGAGATATAGAGACTTCAGCTTGTATGTGAGGCTCATGGTAGAAAGACGGAAGCCTACATGACTCTGTTACAGCACAGGAATCATCAGATCTTCTTGGCACAGACAGACGGTCTTCGAAGGTTGCACTGACAGTCATCCCAGCACTTCTGAGCTGCAGGTACCAAAAAAAGGGAGTGAATGAATATCGCACAAACCGGAAATTAAAGCAGTTTGATTCCACCAATTTCGGTTTGATGAAGCAACATTATGGTCACTGATATTACATGGAAGTCATTGCCGAAACCACAGATTTCATATAAACAAAGATTATCTGATTCACAAAGACATTGTTTACTAGGGACACAGTATGCTATTTATCTGAGCCGTAAGTTATATGGAATTCAATTCTAATAATTCACATCACTTCTACATAAACCACTATGTTGTTTTACCTCCATGATTGATTTGCAAACAGTTCTGCCTGCCGCCGTGATTATTAGGCTCTCCACCACACCAGTTCAAGTAGTTAAAAGGTGTACCATCAATCCAGAACCACTGGTTCTCCTGGAAGACAGAAGAGAAATGGATATTACGTGAACTTAAAAGCATTTATTATCAGTTTTATTTAAGATGAAATAAGTCTCCCCAGGGATTGCAGTTGCAGCACCACAAGGACATAAATAAATACAGGTAATTAGAAAGATCCAAAGATGAAGAATTGGAAAAGGTAGGTTGTACAAAGGTAAAATAATAATAATAATAGGAAGTACAGAATACACATTTTTTAAAATAATAATAGAATTAAAAATAGA
>NC_060161.1:31376971-31387100 GCF_021292245.1 Micropterus dolomieu | reverse complement strand
GTCCCTTCTTAAAACATACTTTTATAGGAGAGCTTTTCCCGATCTTATTTGACTTTATTTTATCCCTTTTATTTTATTGTATTTTACTAATTTTATATTAAATTTTCATGCTCTTATCTTTTTTTTGTATTATTCTTTACACTTGTTAAAGCACTTTGTAACTTGTTTTTGAAAAGTGCTCTACAAATAAGGATTATTATTATTATTATTAATATTACCACATTTACCCACGATTGTACTCTCTTTTGTTAGTTAATAAATTCACCTTGAGCACAGTGATGTTGTGTGTGTGTTATTAAGAATCTAGAGTCCCTAAACATAAAACTCGTCCTAAGATTCGAGACTGACTGATTGAAAATTACACGTAGCCTTGACCTGCTACAAAATGCAGCACTAAGATCAAATAAAACCAGTACAGAGACAAGTCCTTTGTCTGATGCAATTAGCAGGTCATCAGTAATTTTGACCAGTGTTGTCTCTGTGCTATGATGAACTCTAAATCCACACATGAACTACTGTTATGTAGAAAGTCACACAACTGTTTGGCAATTGCTTTAAAAAGAAAGATAGATATGCATCTATAGTTGGCTAAAAACCCTGGATCAAGAGTGGGCTTTTAAAGAAGAGGTTTAATTACAGCTACTTTAAAGTACTGTGGTACATAGCCTGTTAATAAAAAAGACAGATTGATCATATAGTAAAGAAGTGCTGCATAACGGTAAAACTTCTTTAAGCAGGCCAGTCTGGATGGGGTATAAGACACAGTTTGCCTTTCATTGTGGCCAGCCTGAGCCACACCTGTGCAATGCCCATGCTGTCTGATCAGCATCTTGATATGCCACACCAGTGAGGTGGATGATTTTGACAGATTTGTGAACAATATTTGAGAGAAATAGGCCTTTTGTGTACATAGAGAAAGTTTTAGATCTTTGAGTTCAAGGTATGATGAATGGAGGCCAAAAAGTGTTGCGTTTATAATTTTTTTCAGTGTATGTGAATCTGTTAAGTAAGGAGGAAACACAAAACTACACAAAACATGCAAAGGGCAGACACGTGTCCTGCAGAATAGGCCAGTATCTTAAAACTTAGCAGAATAAACAGTCTACAGTTTAAGTTGAACCTGGTATTTGTAATGTTCTAAAATCAATATCACATTAATAAAACTGCAGAGTCTTGTAAAACACATATTGGTAAACTGACTGGGTTTAGGGGATGGTTCAGTGTAAAATACAAGAAAAAAGACAGCCTATAAGGATGAATCTGCAATATGCAAAACCTTCTTCTTCTGTGGCTGTCACTTGTGGTATATGTACCAGAGGCAATGACATATACATTATTGGTAACTGATACCCATGACTATATGTAGATAAGATGAAGACTCTGATGACATTGAAATTCCTCAACTTCTGTTTTAATGTTGATTTCATAAGTTTCTACTTCTTAAAAATGTTCTTGGGCATTGACATGCCAGGGTTGGTGATGACTTGATTGTCTGACTATGTCTACAAGTCAGGTCAGGTTTTCACTTTCTCCTCTCTCTCCTCTAATTCCTCTAGTGTTATCAACAATCATCATTGATGCACAAGTTGGAACCCTGTTCTCTTGAGCCTATATTATCTTATATTTGTGCAAATGGACACCCTTAAGTGTGTCAAATTAGATATTGTCAGTTCCTGTTTGCAGTGAACCCATAAACATCCTCACAACTGTAACTAGAAAACTTTTATTCAGAAAGAAGAAAGAAGAAGAAAACAGAAAAACAGAAAGATTCATAGGAAGGTTCTGAAGTTAAAAGGGGTTTATTTAAATGGCTTCATGTATGTTTATTCATGATGGATGCTTTAATTAATTAATTAAAGGTTACATTTTGAGGAAAAAGAGAGAAACACTGTGTTACAGTTAGCAGAAAAAAAGCAAATGCATGTTCTTAAAGGTTCTTTTTTTGTGTGATCTTAAATCTCCCCAAAGACAGGTAGCACTGTCAGACTGTTTCCTTTCAAATATATCTGCCTGG
Source organism: Micropterus dolomieu (assembly GCF_021292245.1). Taxonomy (NCBI): domain Eukaryota; kingdom Metazoa; phylum Chordata; class Actinopteri; order Centrarchiformes; family Centrarchidae; genus Micropterus; species Micropterus dolomieu. The sequence continues at coordinate 31,385,086 of NC_060161.1, read as the reverse complement.
AGGAATGAAATGTTTGCTTTTAGATATATATACCCAGGCTGTAATATTAGATTCATGACAGGCTTGTTCCAGTGCTTGAGCCTTTTATTCTTGTACAAAGAAATATCATTTTACAGATTATACTGTTTGCAAGAATGTTCCAGAAGCAGTCTTTTCATAACACATTCAGCCTGCTCTTTTTAAAGGCACAAGGCCTAAGAGACAATCCAGCTCCAGTTTATGTCACTTGTCGCTTCGTTCTTTAAGTGGCGTTAAAGCAATAATAGATATGAAATGAGATATAGAGACTTCAGCTTGTATGTGAGGCTCATGGTAGAAAGACGGAAGCCTACATGACTCTGTTACAGCACAGGAATCATCAGATCTTCTTGGCACAGACAGACGGTCTTCGAAAGGCGCACTGATAGTCATCCCAGCACTTTTGATCTGCAGGTACCAAAAAAAGGGAGTGAATTTGTGAACATTATGGTGACTGATATTACATGCAAGTTATTGCCGAACTAATATAATATCAGTGTGGCAAGAGATTTCATATAAACAAAGATTATCTAATTCACAAATACATTGTTTACTAGGGACACAGTATGCTTTTTATCTGAGCCGTAAGTTATATGGAATTTTAATTGTAAAATTAGCTTTCATCACTTCTAATAATTCACATCACTTCTACATAAACCACTATCTTGTTTTACCTCCATGATTCATTTGCAAACAGTTCTGCCTGCCGCCGTGATTATTAGGCTCTCCACCACACCAGTTCAAGTAGTTAAAAGGTGTACCATCAATCCAGAACCACTGGTTCTCCTGGAAGACAGAAGAGAAATGGATATTACGTGAACTTAAAAGCATTTATTATCAGTTTTATTTAAGATGAAATAAGTCTCCCCAGGGATTGCAGTTGCAGCACCACAAGGACATAAATAAATACAGGTAAATAGAAAGATCCAAAGATGAAGAATTGGAAAAGGTAGGTTGTACAAAGGTAAAATAATAATAATAATAGGAAGTACAGAATACACATTTTTTAAAATAATAATAGAATTAAAAATAGACAGCTATATAAGATCCGTTTAATTCAAAATGACACGGCAAGCTATATGCACACTTTGTGAAAGCAGTACTGTAAATAAGTGTCTGAACCGAAATGACATAGTGGTGTGATCAGTCGTCAATAGAATATGATATGATACCATCAACAGTGAATACAGTAGGACAGCAGTATATTACATGATTTTGCCATGATACTAACAGTATGACATGTTAACATATTATAGTATAAAATATAACATATAAAGTAAAATGTAGTAATATACTTTAACATGATATATAGTACAGGAATAAAGTGAGAGAACATGGTAGAAAATATAGTTAATAAATATAGTATGATTTAAAAACAAATCATAAATATTATATGTTTTTGATATTTACAGCTTGTACATAATGATTAAAATACCTCTTGTGCATCTGAGCCTCCAATCCACGTTATTGTGTAATCATAACTTGCACTCATGATCAGCCTCTGAATCTCATGGTACTCCAGCAGGTTGTGAACGGAAGCAAGGTTTCCGCCCATGGACTCACAGTTTTTCTACAGTGGAGATAAATACGAGAGAGAGAGAGAAATTGCAAATTAACCACATGTCTATGTATGTGCAAACAAAATAAACATATTGTAGAAGCCTTCTGAACTAAAACAAAGTCTCCCTCTTTACCTCAGCTTTGGCCCAAGTCATGGGTTTTGGAACGTAGTGGAAACAGCGACCGCTGAACTCAGACCAGCGACCAGAACAAGCTGTCGACCTCTTGACCAGGTGACTCTTTGCTGAGAACAAGTAGAGTTTGGTGAGTAATGTGGAGTCTCTAAAGTCTCTATATGTAGATATGAAATCAACTTATTTTAATGGCATGACACTGTAACATAACAACATAAAATGTCACGATATAACAATTATGACATAAATGACATATCAGCACAAAATAACATAACATAAAACAGTATAACATGACTTTTTAAAAAACATAATACAAGACGACGTAATGTAAGTTACATTAAACATTTTATCCTCCAATGCTTTTAATTTATACAACATTTAAGTCATCAGCAGAGCATCAGAACAAAGCACTGACCTTGTTGGGCATTTTCGGGGTTTGCCTCTGGAAGAGCTAGAAAGTTTGACACAGCAGTTATCGACCTGGATTGTTATTGTACAACACATTCATCTGTAACACTTTCTGTTTATAAAACTGACCAGCAGCTCGAGTCAGAGCCATCATGGCACAAACAAGTGCAGCCACAGTCAGCATCTTCATGATGGAGATGATGAGATGATGATAACCTTTGCTACAGAGAGAAAAACTCAGGTTATTGATACTTCTGTAGGTAACAGACGACCTATGTCCACTGTCAGTCCAGTAAAGGCAAGTCAGAAGTTTGTAGCTGCAGAATTACCTTCTCTTCTTCCTTCTCTGCGTCTGTAGCTTCAGCTGTCTGATGTGGAAACACGGATGAAGAGACACACCAGCCCTTATAAACAGATACTTATCTTGTCATCTCTCACAAATTAGGGAACTGAGTACAGACACGAAAACATACACAGAAACATTATCAAACACAATATTGTCAGAAAGATAAATTAAAACTATTTTACGATCAGTTAAGTAATAGCCATAGGTCAAACCTAACAACATCACATGATCCATGCAAGAACAGAAAGCTTGACCGGCATAGCAACCTTAACTAAGGTGGACTTAGCGATAATACTTTTATTATAAACAAGACTAAACAAACTCAACTTATATTTAAAATAGATAAACCTTTTCATTTTTTTCATTATTAACATATTTCATATTACACTCTTCATTTTGCACCAGTTTAACCCCTTGTGAGAGTCCACAAAGCAGTTCCGCTCTTGGGTAACACAGAATTACACAACACAAATCGAACACCTGTTCCTCACAATGCCTTTGCATCCTGGCATTTTGCAGGAGCTAACTCAACTAACTGCCCAGCTCACTGTCCGGCTCTCAAAGAAAAAGTTGGCTTGCATGTTCTATAAATAAAATCAACATATGTAAGCAGAGTTTACAGGGTACAACAATTAAAGTGCAGTAGGTTGAAGGTACGCAGTTCACCTCCATATTCGCATATAGTTGCCATATGGCAACAAATTAATTTTAGAATTTTACCAAAAAACAAATCCTAATTGGTTTAAATTAGGAAATTCTTCTTAAATATTGAAAAATGTGTCTATTTCAGCTGACCTCAGATAACGGACTGTGCAGTGTCATAGATCGGTGGGAAAAGGGTGGGCAAACAGGAATTCCTGCTTGTGTGATCAGGTGTAACCAAATAGTTATAGTTTCAAATTAAAAGACCCATTTTCACCATTAAAAGGCAAGGATTTTGAAGCATTTCCTATTATTAAAATAGAGAGAAAGTAATTGTTGCCATATGGCAATAGAGGGTTAAGACAAAGGAAAAGGGAGCGCGCTATATTAACGTAATTTCTAAGAAGTTTCAAATGATAGGGAAACAAACGGGAGAAGTGTCATATATGTATAGGCTATAAACTGTGAAATTCATTAAGAAATGATGGTAAATGAGGAAACCTACTTAAAACATTTAAAAAAGGCCTAGTGTCAGCTGTGTAGAGCTTAGAGTCATTGCAAGTGCCCTATTAAGAGTGAAACACTAAAATTAAGTTGCAGGTTCACATTAATAACAGCAGGAGTGTCTCATTATAAAATGCAAGGAAAAGAAGGCCTTCAATGATGATTCTGCAATTTGCAAACCTTCTTCTTCAGTTGCTGCCACTTGTGGAAAATGTACCAGAGGCAATGACTGAATGAAGGTTACTCGTTAACTGCTACCAATTACTGTATGTAGCATATACAATATATACAATATACAAAGACCAAAACTTAAACCTGTGCTCAATGTTTGTATCTGGACAAAATTTAAAAGAGAAGTTGAGTAATTATTTCAGCAGTTATTGATCATCACTTGTAGTCAGTTTGCTTAATGTCAAATCATTATTACCAAACAAACAAGAAGCCGATCAGGTAGCAATGTCACTATTTGTTTAAACTGAACAGACAAATATTGCATTTGGATGATACAATCTTTATCACTTTCAGATATGTTTTGGTTTCATATAGTCACCAGTATCATATAAAACACAACAATACAGAAGAAAAAACACAGACACAAAACAACACAAGGATTCAAGACCTGTCTAGAACAATAGAAAGCTCTGTGGGCAGAGAAGTGCCCTGCAACACGTGCATTCAAAACAGAAGTTGGGGAATTATTGCATCAGAGTAAGTGTGCTTCCTCTGCCACAGAAATATCACTGTCACTGAAGAAGATGTTGCATAATGCAGAATCATCCATGAAAGTCTTCTTTGCCTGTATTACTGAAAAAAAGAAAAGTGTGGGGGGGGGGCTCTAAACCCAGTCAGTGTACCAGTTTGTGTTTTACATTACTCCTGCTGTTTTCTTTTCATTTATTTCACTTCATTTGACAGGGACGGTGCTCATTAATCAACAGCAATGTAACTGTAAATGAGCCAGAGTTAGCTCAACAGGTTAATTTTAATATGTCCGTCAGTTATTAAAATGGCAACCTAAAATAAAGAATTTAAATGAAAATTCAAGTAAAATAAAATGACTGATTACAGTCAGCACTTAAAAGCAATATATATCAAATAAAGGGAATGATACAGTTTTGTGGTACCTGTTGTGACCTGAGCTCTCTGCACAACAAATGTCTTCAGTGGAAGCGGAGCAGTGTTGTGTATATGTATAAACTAGACAAAATGTACTACTGTAATAAGCTCTGTTAAAAAATAAAAATCTTGACCTTACTAATTTGTGAACCCTGGTTTAATGCTGGAATTAGAGACAGCCCTGCGATGGACTGGCGACCTGTCCAGGGTGTACTCCGATGTAAGCTGGGATTGGCTCCAGCCGGAAAAGCGGTTGACGATGGATGGATGGTATATCACAACATAATTTAGTCAAATCATAAGACTAATAAATTTTTTTCCTCCATACTTTTGCAGTGTTTGCAGTGTTTGTGTATGTTGCCATGACTACACATTTGAAATGATACTGGAGTGAACTGTAAATGTTTTCTGCATACAGACCAGCACATCACCACAGTTTCCTGTCAGACCAACCCAGAAAAAAAAGATATTGTTGATATTGTTTATCTGTGAGCTCACAGCAAAAGCACACAGTTTTTTGATCATGGCAGAGATTCTTAAAAATGATATCTATTTATCCGTCTGAACAGAAGAACATTTGTGTGACAGTCCTTCATATTTATTTACATTTGAAAAAATGCTCCTTTGTTCTGTTGGTTGAACTTCATGACAAAGCTTTGCTGCATTGATGCTATCCCATCTTCTGTCAGTGAAACACATAACATTAACTTTTAAAGTCTCCAACAAGAGAACTAAAGTTCCGTCTTTAGATTGTTTGGATAGTATGGATACATTTATGAACTGATCTCACTTTTGTCATTAATGTAGCCTTTTTTATTTACACAACAAGTACATTACTGTCCCATGCAAAAACAAAGTATTTTCTGATTTACCTCCATGATTTATTTGTAAACAGTGCTGGCCCCTAAGGTTATTTGGCTCTCCTTTGCACCAGTATGAAAAGGTGAAAGGCGTACCATCACTCCAGAACCAAAAACCCTCCTAGAAAACACAAATCAGAATTGAATAGATTTATAAATAACAATATAAATTGAATCAAACATTGTAAACATACCCTAAAGACCATAAAGCTTTGACAAAACATTGTCATTACAAATTCTACTTTAAGTTCTCGGAAGAGGAACAACAGCATCTGTCATTTCAGCAGGTCTGTTTACGTTAAAGTAACAAAACCCTTTAATGGCTCTAAAAATTATTTAAAAGTCATGTGACGTTGTTACAGAGCGACAAAGTCCGCATAGGGATTAGATCACATATCACGGCCTTACTAAGCAAATGGATGTCAAACTATTATTTCTATTACATTTTGTAACAATGAATGATATACCTGGGCAGCGTCAGAGGCTCCGAGCCATGTCAGTGGATTCCCATGAGTTTTATCTGCTATCAGCCTTTGAATCTGATGATACTCCTCAGCTCTACGTACGGATGCAAGGTGTGCACCTAAGGACAGACAGTTTCTCTACAGTGGAGACAAACACAAAAAGATGGGGTAGAAAAACAACATATGAAGACACCAAAGCGAGAGGAAGATGCAAAGTTACCAAGTGTGCAAGTCCAAACAAACAAAACAAGCTCAACGTAGAAGCACTCTGCATCAAATCCAAATCATCTCATACCTCAGCTTCAGCCCAAGTCATGGTTCGTGGAACGAAGAGGAAACAGCGATCGCTGATCTTAGTCCAACCACGGGGACAAGATGTTGACCTCTCCAAGATATGATGCTCTCCTGATCAAGTCAAAAGAAGAGAAGTGGGTCAAGTTGAGTCTCCAGACAAAGTTTATAAAACACAGTGAAGAAATATGTATTCACCTTCTTGAATTATTGCCACTTCCCCACCTTCATCCTTTGTGTCTGAAAGAGCTGAACAGTTAAACACACCAGTTAGTGATTATGTCCATCATGTTGCTGTGTATTTTTCCTCACAAACAAACTCAGTCAGAACACACACACATGTTGTAAACAGTGACTCTCACCAGCAGCTCTGGTCAGTGTGATCACGGCACAAAGAAGTGCAGACAGAATCAGCGTCTTCATGGTGGAGGTGATGCTGATTTAAAAGTTGATGATTACCTTCAACAAAGAGAGACAGACGTGTTAGTAATACTTCAGAAACAGAAGTAACGACCGCAGTCCTCCTACAAATGAGTGACAACAACATAGAAAACAAAAACATGGAGAGAGAAAAGTGAAGCAAACCTGCTGGAGGATTATCTTCTTCTTCTTCTCAGTGTCAGCCTGAGTGTAGATGCTGAGAAAGACTTATATACAGTAAGCTGACCATCCAATAATCACCAAATATGTTTACATAAGTATGTCTGTACATTATACATACATGCTCCACCTTAGTTGATGGTGGATTATAAAAGAGATGCCTAAATAATTAACTTAACAGCTGTTCGGATGGCATCAGCTGTTTACTTTAAAGGCTAGTCTTTGTTTCAAGTCAGTGAGAGTGTTAACACGACAGTCACCTGAAAGCTCTACAGTTAGATATTAATATCACTAGATTCAGCTGAATGTTTCAGTTTGTCTTCTTAAATTATGACAACTTCAAACTGATAGTCATCCTATCACTTTGGAGCACAAGCAACATGCAGACTGAAGGACGTGGGGATTGAACCACCCACCCTGTGACTGGTAGACATGGACAACCTGCCCCTCACAGTTTAACTCTGCAAAAGCATGTAGCATAAGACATGCAGGTTTTAGGTTCATGTTGATGTAAGACAGTGGTACTCCAAAAAAGTTTAAGCTCCCCGACTCCATTAAAAGTGGAATCAATCATTAACAACACAGGTGATAGCAAAACAGCCTTAGTTGCTACAGAACCCTTTTTTTGTTTATGCCACCACATGAATCATATTATTCCAAGTTTGGGTCTGTTTAACATCCGTGCCCCTCTAGCAGTGGTACTGTGGCCCTCAAGGGGGACCCAAGCCCCAGTTTGAGAACCACTGATACAAGCTAACAGGCTATAGTTTAGTTTTATTACATTTATTTGTCAGGCAGCAAGTACAAAACATGTATTTAATACAAAGAGAAGACATGTATGTGTTAAAATTTATATGTATCAGCTCGCAGCTCCTATAGCTACTTCTCGTCTGCAGGCCCTGGGCAGATACATGTTTGACATCACATATTAATTCAATTCAATTCAATTCAATTTTATTTATATAGTGCCAAATCACAACAACAGTTATCTCACAGCGCTTTATTAGCTATTTGCAATTCCTAGTTGCAGTGTACTAGATTATGTCTACACTGTAGAATATGTTACAAAAAAAGTTCTGGAGTCTAAAAGGAATGTCTTTTAATCCGGGGGCGGATTGGCCATTGGGAATTTCGGGAACAATCCTTAGCCCAGCAAGCCCAGGCTGCTTGTT